>NC_057766.1:7288472-7517893 GCF_010389155.1 Erigeron canadensis
AACAGGTGACACCATATTTGTTGGTCAGTACTTGTTTACAGGAAGTGAAACTACTTCTGTTTGGCTTGAGGTAACAGCAATGTTTTTGTGTTATGGAAACAAATATATCGTGTGGGTTGGATTCTGGTCATAACTTAGCATGGAATTGAATTTCCTGAACTAGTTAGAAATCTAGAGTTTGATATTTTAGTTGTAAAAAAGTTCTCTGATAGTAATCAACATCAATGTAGAACACAAATAAAATTGTACGTGAACCGTTTTGAAGCAAGCAAGTTCTTTTGAACTTCAGATGGTTTATTAACGATTGGGATTTGACATGAGCAGGTTGATAAAGTTGAAGGGGTTGATGTTGTTTGCAAGATCAAAAATTCTGCAACCCTGGCAGGAGCACTGTTTACTTTGCATGCATCTCAAATTCATATCGATCTGCCTACCCTCACCGATAAGGATAAAGAGGTGAGCATGTTCTACTATAAAAAAAATATTATGAAGAGTGTTTGATGCTGATAGTCAAGTCAAATTATAATAGGGCCTTTAGAGGTGGGTGGTCAGTGTTGTAGAATATGACACCTGCACCAGTTTTTTGGCCTCGAGCTCTTTCTTGGCAGTGTCATTAAATTTAGTGCGACCTTTTTTCATGTGCATTTGGAGGTTTATACAATTGGTCTACATTCAACAGAATCAACACTTACAAAGTATTTTAAAATAGAGCCTTTAATGACAGATTTCTTCAATTACAGCACATCAGTAGATGGGGAGCTAGAAATAAAATTGACTTCCTCTCTTTATCATATACAAGGCATGCAGAGGACGTCCGTGAAGTAAGTACCGTTGTTTAATTGTTTTAAACGCTGTCTGAATTTTGTTATTGCTTATCTACTCCTCATTTTATCTAATATTTTGTGTATTGATGTCACACCATTTCTGCAAATGCAGGCACGTGAATTTCTTTCTAAGCTTGGTGACCTTAGTCAAACACAAATATTTGCAAAGATTGAAAACGTTGAGGTGATTGTTTTTGTTTTGGATGGTTCCTGATAATACCAATTCTTTGTTATTGTATTATTAGTAGCAGCTGAGTTTATGTTGGACTTCTTCTTTATTGGTTTCTTCATTTTTATTGACAGGGTTTGACTCACTTTGATGAGATCCTTCAAGAGGCAGACGGTATTATCCTTTCCCGTGGAAACCTTGGCATTGATCTTCCACCAGAGAAAGTTAGTTATATTGATCTTTGTCATGCATCCTTTTTGTGTAGATATTTTTATGGTAATCATTTTGATGGTGGCACTAGGCATGTCTGTGGCTGTTTTTCTGTTTATATGATCTATGATAAGTACCCCTATGTCTCGAAAATGAAACATTTTTAGTTTAGGTTCCTTACGAAGGCCAAATATCCTTTTCTAATAAAGTTCTGATCCAAGTTTTTTCATTTGCCCATTTATGATATTGGGGATTTTTTTATCTCCCAGATTTTTTTTTATTATGTTATCAAGTGTCATTATTAGGTAGTTCATAAGTAGTCAACTATCGAACTCATTTGTGGCGAACATTGTGTTTTTTGGGGTGAGGGGGCGAGTTTTAATTATCTAGTATGTGTCAGAGTTCGTAATTGATTTATTTCAATAATTTAAAATTTTAAGTACTCTGCTTCCGTTTATTTTATATAGTACTTTGATATGCTAAATGGTAAGAGCACCTAGATTTTCTCTCATACATCTTTGATGCCGATAAGCACTTTCCAAGACCATCTTCTTAGGTTGAGTTACTTGACTAAAAGTATATTCTTTTTGTAGGTGTTTTTGTTCCAGAAAGCTGCTCTTTACAAGTGTAACATGGCTGGAAAACCGGCTGTGGTTACACGTGTTGTGGATAGCATGACTGACAATTTACGGCCAACTCGTGCAGAAGCAACTGATGTTGCAAACGCTGTATTGGATGGTGAGTTGCCTGTTCCAAAATTCAAATTGTTATGGTATATATGTAATCAGGTCTTAATTTTCATTTGTGTGTGATATTGTGAATCCAGTTTGAGGATCGCAATGGTTTAAATTTGTAGGTCTTATATATGATCTTGAACAGGGGTGGCAAGACGGTTGGGACAGGTTGTTTATCAACATGTCCTAGTGAATTGGGCCGGGTTGAGCTGAACCACTAACACTATGTATTATGTTTATGAATGTTGTAAATAAATAATTTGTTGAATCATTAAAATAGTTGTATTATTATAGATAGTAATCCCCGTTGGTTTAATAAAGCGATTTATGAAGTTCCATGCCATATGATTAGAATTTTGGATTTCGACCCCTTTGACCAGTTTCTTTTTTGATTAGATCTTTGTAGCTTAACCCATTTGACCCATTGGATATTTTATATTTACCCAAACCAGTATATTTGTAAGTAAATGGATGTCACCTCTAATCTAGAATCTTGGTTATTCTGAATTGCTGAAGTTTCATTTCTACTACTATAGTTGGATGATACCCATTACTCCCATTAGACTATCCCAGGGATCTCAAAATCGGGAGGCATGAAGGGTTGAGTAACATGTCTATTGGGTTTGAGTAAATTTTTGAAGTTCTATGTCGGTCAAAACGGTTTGACTGAGTCGCCAACATTTTTTAGTCTCTTTATATTATCTTTGTGTATGAATTAATGTATCAGGCACAGGCATTATTTCAAAGGATATTCAATATTCAATTAGCGTTGGAATGATATACAGCGTAGGACATTATAGCTTTTGACGACACTGGGTCCACTTTTCACCTAATTAACCAATTTGATGTATTTTATCTGTTGCTAATATTATACCTTGATTCTTCCTTTTACATGTCAATAAGTTACATTGGCAGTCTCTAAATTCTGCCAACTACCCACAACCTAGTTCCACGACTACAAGGATGAACTGGCAATGTTCAGTTGTGAAGTACTTTCTATGGTGTATATGCTTTGTGTTAATTTGGATCCTTAATACTTCATATCATCAATTTACAGGGAGTGATGCAATTCTTCTCGGTGCTGAGACCCTTCGTGGGTTATACCCTGTTGAAACAATATCTATTGTTGGTAAAATTTGTGCCGAGGTAACATTTTTCATAGTCGGCATTTCAATTCCATTCACTTAATAGATACACTAGTTTCTCCTGTCATTCATTTTCTTTTATCTGCTGATTCTGTGCATGCTATCTCTCACGAACAAACAACCAAAATATATCTGGCGAGATGCTAGTCATTGGTTTAACCGGACATACAGATTTTAATCATGCTGCATCTGACCTTTAACTTGTTTGTGTTGTCTTTAGTACTGATGGTGATTTCAAACCATTTAGTTATGAAATGGTCAACTAGGTTCTTTTTATAATCATAAACGGGTCAAATATGTTTTAGCTAAAAGTGAACAGGTCAAAAGGGTTGAAACTTGAAAGTCACCCGAAGTCTAAATAGCTGCATATGTTCAAACAAATAATAAAAATACACATGCCTATTACATTTGTTCTTTTACAATCATTTTAACTCATCCGTTATCTATAAGAACTGGACGAATTGTAATCTGCGGGTCACCTGAACCCATGCTAAGAATGACCAGTTTCAACCTGAACCCGTTTTGACTTGTTAGCCAAGTCAACTAACACACATCTTGCAATCTATGATCATCACTCATCAGCCATGTATTTTTGCTGTAGTACTTACATTACCTGCACTCATGTATGGGGGACACAAAACATTGTGGATACATCAATGTTTGAATGATATTTGCAGGCAGAGAAGGTTTTTAATCAAGACCTGTACTTCAAGAAGACTGTCAAATATGTTGGAGAACCAATGACTCACTTGGAATCGATTGCATCATCTGCGGTATTTAAATAAATGATATTTAGACATGAGATTGTTGGTTTTGTTATTAAGGTAAATCTGATCTTTATCTACTTGATGTGTTTCTTAGGTACGTGCAGCTATTAAGGTGAAGGCATCTGTCATTATCTGTTTCACATCTTCTGGAAGGGCTGCAAGGTATATCTAAGGTTACACCCACTAA
The DNA here is from genome assembly GCF_010389155.1 of Erigeron canadensis. Taxonomy (NCBI): domain Eukaryota; kingdom Viridiplantae; phylum Streptophyta; class Magnoliopsida; order Asterales; family Asteraceae; genus Erigeron; species Erigeron canadensis. Next base: position 7,292,509 of record NC_057766.1, read on the forward strand.
AATTTGCCAGACTTCCTCCACCTTTCTCCTTGTTTAGATATAATTCATTGTCCTCTTCATGACGCACTCTATATTTATTTCAAGCTATCTCTTCAGTTGTGTAATGTGTGGATGCAGGAAAGTTAGTGGGTTGGGTAACTGTCAAAAGAGGTAACTTTCAATTGTGTAACAGAGCGGGTAGGCTGTCCTGCAAACTTATGTATTCGCTGTTTGTGTTTTATGACAAATAATTTTCTAAGTTTGCTTGCAGAGACTATACTAGGGCAGTTATCTTTCTCTTTCTTTAATAGAGCAAATTCTAGTGTATTTGAACATGCTTTGGATGGTATTCAAATTCATTTTAATCTAATACTTTGGGTTCATTCATTTTGACCCAGCAGAGACAAAACCTAACCTAAAACGAGTCATCAATAGTATATGAGTCGATATTGCCATTTTTTCCCTGAACTAAAAGTTTTGCTTGCTAACTCTTGTTCACAAGGCATGATCTTTATTGATTGCAGATTAATTGCCAAGTATAGGCCAACAATGCCAGTCATATCAGTTGTGATTCCCAGGCTAAAGACTAATCAATTGCGGTGGAGTTTCAGTGGCGCATTTGAGGTACATTTTATTGTAATTAAAAGCTTGTATCCATATAGTCCAGGTTTTCCAGTTATTCATTCCCACTATTAGTTTTCTTGGTGTCACATTTCATTTAAAGAAACTGAAATTTCGATATAAAGCTAATGCTTCATTTTTATGTATGAAATGGCCAGGCAAGGCAATCGCTTATTGTCAGGGGTCTTTTCCCCATGCTTGCTGATCCCCGACATCCTGTAAGTTCTTATCATATGCTGTTTACTTCTTTGTCTATAATGTATCTAAACTTATATTCATTTTTTCCCGAAAGAGTCAAGTTTACCGGTTTTATGAATTCCAAAGTCACTGAAAATCAGGATTTAAGTCTGATAGATGTTTTGGTTCAAATGTAGTTTTTTTTAAACAAATTATGTTCCTCTTTCTATTCCAGACGTAAGGATGAAGATGCAAATGTAGGTCCAATCTATTGGACATAAACTCAAATGAAAAATAGGACCTACAAAAAGGACCCAAGGCCTTTGAGTTTTATAAACTTCTTACTGTTGTAGTTCATTGATTTAGAAATATAGTTTTGTATACAATCATAAGGGCTATTGGTAATCTTAAAAATTGTAACTCATCTGGTGCTTTAGAGTTGTATGTTTGGCTTGTGCATACACTTAGATGAAACAGTTCAAAATTTTTTATAAAATGACCTGTCGCTTACTCTTTAAAGTTTGTCTCAAAAAAGAAAAAGAAAAAGAGAGAATATTATGTTCTTTCAAAATGATGCCAGCAGTCTGTTCAGTCATGAGTCACCTCATGTAAAATGTTCCCCCTTTTTTGGTAAGATACTAATTCTGGTTTGCATATACTTGCACAGTAGCGACACTCATTTCTGGTTGCTCCATAAAGTTTTCAGCGATTTATCTCACGTAAAATAGTTTTATTCATATTTTGATATTTATAAATGGCATCTTTGACCGAGTAATTTACTGAAAAAATCTCATTTGTTTTCATATGTTTTCTTTTAATCCTTTTTCTGTAATAAACTTAAGCTTCTAATTTGACATTGAAATGTTATAACCTTGAATTTTTCATGCAATGAAACAGAGTACCAGGATCATAGCTTTTTAATTAGTTTGACCAAGCTTCCATCCTCTCCAAGTTCTGAGTTTTTTTTTAGCCTTGATAGACTATTTTATCTTAATAATTATATTTTTAGGCGGAATCTACAAGTGCAACTAATGAGTCGGTCCTAAAAGTTGCACTTGACTATGGGAAGACCTCTGGGGTGATCAAGTCACATGATCGGGTTGTTGTATGTCAAAAAGTTGGAGATGCTTCCGTGGTCAAAATTATCGAGCTCGAAGACTAGAGCTAGGAGGCTACCATATTGTCATCTATGGTCTAGTTGCACTTGGATATATTGCCACCACATGCTAGGAAAACTTGATGTTATAACATCTTTACACAAACTACTTGACTGTAAACAGGGCTTAATGTTGGCTGTGAGATATAAGTGCGGGCAATCAAATACTTTGTACCTTGCCATACATTTGTGGGCATGCATATAATTTAATAAAAATGGTCGTTGGTGCTTTTCTGGGACTCATCTTATCTTATGTAGTATATATAATAAAAATATTTCTTAGTGCATATCTGGCTCTGATCTTGCTTATCTACTGTACTACTGTGTGAAGCTCAGAAAGAGGCAATTTCCTATTTATAGTGATAGTTTCATAATTTCAGTTGGTAAATGTTAGGAAGTAAGCTAATAGGTATATAATTTTGGTTGAGGTTGTCAACCTGGTAACCTGAGTTTTTTTCGAGTGAGGTTGTGCTTGTGGGCCATGAAGTCGACTAGTGAATTCGATTTCTTTTTAATAGTTTCATTTATATGTTAGGCGGGTTGGGTCGTCTCCAGTTAGTAGGTTGTAGCTCAATAGGTTGTGGCCCACTGTTAAAATTTTGGACGTGAATCTTATAATGGATTGGGTGAGACTATCAACCGTCAACCCACGAACCTGAACCTCCGACATATAGCTAATAATCTACTTGGAGTAACTAAATAATTTCCCTGACATAAATGAAATTAAACTTAACTTTATAAGGCGGGTGCTAATAAGGCAAATGTTCTTGGAGCTTCTTGTTTGTGAACACAAAGCCACATCATCTAAGACTCTCCTAGAGCTCTTCCTGTAAGAAAAACTTCCTGGAACTTTACCACAAATATATATATATATATATATATATATATATATATATATATATATATATATTGACCAAGAAAATGAAAAGGAAAATAAAACAGAATTGGTTCCATATTTTGATCGTCTGCCAACTTCTTCACAAGGATTCTCCACGAAGACGCATGGCGGAGAACTCCCGCTAACAATAACGTCCAAGAGCAAGGCTCGAGGTCTCTTTCTGCCTTTGGTAGAACCTGGAAGTAATCTCTCTATCTTTGATAGGGGTAAGAATGTCTACATCTCAACCTTCCCCACACACCGTCGAAGACGGTATTTGAGACCCATAACCCGTGGAAGACGGCATTAGGAGTTACTTACTTTTCTTTCTAATAGACTGTCTCGTAAAAGAAAAAGTTAAAAATGATATATATATATATATATATCCTTGCTCTAAATGATATTTGTGACAATGGAAATGATATTTCCTCGTAATGATACATGATTTTTGCATAAGGACTTATGTAGTATGGGTTTATGTTTATGAAAATATTCTCTTTGTATGTCAGGCATGGGTCATTTGTTTTTAAAAAAATATATATCTACTACTTTATACAAATTTTCACATTTTCTCTCATAAAAATGTCTCCATGCGAAAAGATCATTTTACCCATAATGAATTAATGAATTCTATCTCTTTTATTCATTAATTTATACATCTCCACTTAAAATACCCATAATACCCTTAATGAAATAATTTATAACATAGACCCATCAACTTCTAAAATAACTACACTAACCTTTTGCAATAATTATTTTTACAATAATAACCACACCGCGACCACCCGTCACGCCACCGCCACACCGCTGCATTGCGCAGGTAAAATGCTAGTATATATTATAAATATATATATGTACTAAAAATAAAAATTTTGACTTCCATAGTATATATATTTATTATCTAAAAGTAAAACTAAACCATATCTAACATTAGTTATTTTTCAAATCTATTAATGTATATATGACAAGGTCCTAAATTTTTTTATGGAGAAATAAAAATCGTTAGATGAGTTTTAACATTTAATTATAACCCTTAGATCTAAATAATGATGTTATTTCCAAATTTATTATTAAGTAATCACAACATTAGTCTTTGTACTATCATATATTATGGGGGAAGATAATATGAGGCTGTTAGACACCTAAGTTAGGTGAAAAACCTCTCACATTGTAACATTCGAGAAATTTAACTTTTGTTGACCCGTTAGTTTTGTGTACATTTGATTAATGATGATCATTTACTCTATATATGATCGAGTTTGGCTATGATTTAATTGTGTTCAAGGTGAATATGCATTATATATATATAATGATCGTTTTTAGTCAAGTTGTGTTTACATGATGTTCAAGGTGTTTTATGAGATCGAATGGTCGTTAATGTAACGGTCGATTGCTAACTTGTGGTGAAACTAGATTGATTAAGCAAATGAACTATCCATGGGTCAACCATATCCTAGACCCATACCCATGACCCAACCAAAGTCTTACACCCCTCTCCCTCTCATTCATTCATTTCCCTTATCTCTTTCTCTCTCTTAAATGCAAGAGCATTTAACTCTCTTGCACTCTCCTCCTTCACTCTAAAATTAATACATCAAATTAAATGTTTCAAACAAGATTTTGTTAGGGTTATTCATCTATATCATCATCTTATCAACATATCAAAAATTTGGGTTTATAAGTGCAAGAAATCATCCAATTCGGGTCATTTTCGGGTTTGACACTTTGGTGGAAGATTTGGTAAGTTAAAACTATCTCATATTCACCATTACATGTTTATAATCATGTTTCTAATCATATTCAAGTGTTTCCGGGTCACGAATTGAGCCAAAAATCGAATTAGGGTTCTTGTTGCTAAATGGGTCAAAAATGAATTTTTCTTGTTAATTTGATAATGGGTCGAAATGATGAAGTGGGTTATGCCCAACCATGTCTAAGAATACTTGTGTATACCTTAAGTGAGTCTTTTTCCCTTCAAAAATTGGTTTTAGGTCGATTTAGGGTTTTGGTGTTCTTGGTGAAGTCTTGGCCGAAAATCAACATCTAATTGATGTTATGGAATGAAATTTTGGGTTGGGAATTGTTTATCCACGTCCATTTATGTGTGTTTGAGCTTCACAAACTCGAATTTGAGGTTAAGTGTTAGTTTTGGGGGTTCATAGGTCGGTTTTGAAGGTCTTGGGGTAGTGTTTGGCTCATTTGGGGGCTGCTGGTCGACCAGGTGCAGACCTGGGCTTGCTGGGCAGTAATTCCAGGCTGCGGCGCAGTGGCTGGGCAGGATCCTTGACTGCGGCGCAGTGAAGAAACACTGCTGCGCAGTGAAGAAACACTGCTGCGCAGTCTGTTACTGCGGCGCAGTTGGTGCCTTTATTTATTGAAACATTTCCTAGCTCGACTTTAGTTATCCTAGGATCGTCTCGACCTTTCCGAAATGTCCTCTTATGACCTTATTGGTGCTCTACACAAGACAAACCATTCGTTCAAAGTCGTGAGCCAGTTTTGGAACCAAAATTGAGATTTTAACTCAAACTATATACATATATATACATATATCTTTTGATCCGTAAGTCCGTTTTGGACGTATGACCTATCGTTGAAGTCGTGGGAGAGTCTACTTTCTCATGGTATAATCCTTTTGAAGTAAATCCATTTCCATTTCTAAAAATGTCTTGTTAAAGTGTCTTGTTCTTACTCGGAAAAGTTGTTTAAGCGTTTGTGGGTTTGTGACTCGGTTTAAAATTTATTAGAGATATTTATTATTAAATAATATTGTAAAAAAATTATAAAGATGACACATAAGCTTTTATCCCATATGTCAATTTTAAAAAATAACGTTAAATTGAAGATGTCTTTAAAAAGTTAAAATTCCTACTGTTTTAATATGTATATAGATATATATATATATATGTTTGCAAAAAAGATATCGCCACAAAATCACAAGTAGTAAATTTTCAAACAAAAGTTAATGAAATACAATAAAATCTTTATTATTGAAAAACTGAAAAATGTTTACACACATTACAAACATCTTAATTTATATTTAAAAGTTTATTTTGATACGAAATTAATTAACAAGAAGTTAATTACTCGTAGAACATTAGCGGGTTTATCTAAGTAACACGTGGACTGAAATTGAAATCAACAAATCAAATTTAACAAATTGACAAAATTTGTAAAAAAAACACAACCTCAAAAATGTAAGGTAACAAAAAACCTGTTTGTCAACAATGATTATCATCAATTCCCACCCAACCCTCATACACTTTCATTGTCATCATCATCATTATCATCATCCCTATATATATATATATATATATATATATATATATATATATATATATATATATATATATATATATATACGGAACAATCAAATAAGAACAGATTTAACATAAGAACGGTGAAAACACCTTAAAATCATCGTTTTGATGTATTAAAAGTCCATAAAACTGACATAGTGCATAACTAATTATCATTATTTAAGTGTTTAACAACACATTGATTCATCAAAATCGAAAAAATTACGTTTTTTGTTGGATGCATCATTTTGATGAATATGCATCCAAGATGGATGCACAAAACAGAAACATGATTATTTCGATTTTGACGGATGAATGTGTTGTTAAACACTTAAATAATGATAATTAGTTATGCACTATGTTAGTTTTATGGACTTTTAATGCATCAAAATGATGTTTTTAAGGTGTTCTCACCGTTCTTATTTTAAAAGTGTTCTCACCGGAGTGTTACCCTATATATATAAGTCATATTCCCGCACAATGTGGTGGTAGAATTGCGATGCAGAACTCAGAAATGGGGATTAAATCTGTGAGGGAGGGAGTCATGATTTTAAAAAACTCCTATCATATTAAACCGGGTGGGTTTCTTATATAAAAATTTATCAATTTTGAAAATATATGTATATAAAATAAATTATAAACGTAAACTAAAAATAAACGTAACAAAAAAATTTCTAATAGCAAAAATGTATATAATAATAATAAAAAAAAGAAACTAAAATTTTTTTATTAGCAAAAAAAATAGTATGAATTATATTTCTTACTTTTGTTTGACTTTATCTACTCTTATCTATAAGATAAAAAGAATCTGAAAAATCTACAAGCCATCCAATCAAAATGATCAAACTTTCCATTCTCAATATTTACAAACTAAAACAAAAGATTCTCTCTGCCTTTCTATCTCAACCACCGCCACCCGTGACCACTACTCTTTATTTCTTCACCTCTTAACCATCGCTGACCACTACTCTTTATTTCTTCTCAAATCCATCCATCGCAAAACCAACACCAACCACCGGCTGCCAGTGACCTCCTACTCCAGCCATCTTTCTTATCACATTTCATTTCAGTGTTAAAACAAGAATACACACATAGACCCAACTGTATAAGAAAATTTTCGATCACATTTCCGATCTTCTTCATTATCATCGTCGCCATTGTTGGGATCTACCTTCTATCAGATCAATTGTTCTTCATCATCATTGTCATTTTTCTTCGGCGTTCTTCTTTTTCATCTACCTTCCACTGTTCTTCCATCGGCGGTTCTTGGTGATTAAAGGTGGTGATGGTTGGTTGGTGGTAATTGTAGGCAGCGGTGGCTCATAGTGATTGTAGGCGACGGTGGCTGGTGGTGATTGTCGGCGGCGGTGGATGGGGGTGATTGTAGACGGCGGTGGCTGGAGCTCATTGTAGATGGCGACGGCTAGAGGTGATTGTAGATGGCGGTGGCATCAAGTGATTGTAGACAACGGTGGGCGGTTGTTGGTGGTCAGAGTAAGTTTAAGTGTGTAGAAAAAATCGGGGTAGAGGGGTAATTATCTTTTAGAATTAGTGGTAATTTAGATAGTTTGGAGTCGTAATTTGAGATCTGGGTTCCTCTTTTGTAAAAGAGTATGGATATATATATATATATATATACATATATATATAGATATAGATAGGGGGCCAATCAAATAAGAACACTCATAAAATAAAAACACGGTGATAACACTTAAAAACATCTTTTTAATGCATTAAAAGTCCATAAAACTAAGTTAGTGTATAACTAATTATCATTATTTAAGTGTTTAACAATATATTGATCCTTCAAAATAAATAAGTAATGTGTTTTTGTTTTGTGCATCCATCTTGGATGCATATTCAACAAAATAGTTGACCCAACAAAAAACTTAATTTTTTCGAATTTGAAGGATCAATGTGTTGTTAAACACTTTAATAATAATAATTAATTATACGCTATGTTAGTTTTATAAACTTATAATGCATCAAAATGATATTTTTAAGTGTTATTATCTATGTAGCACTGAAACGGATACGGCAAAGGGGTACGGGAACGGGGAAGGACAAAACTAAAAAATTTAGAATACGGGTACGACAAAAATACGACAATAAAAAATATAAATATATTGATTTTATATAGAGAGAGACTTGAGACTTGAGATCAGATTATGTATAATTATATATGTATAATTTTATAATCAAATTTGGAATAGAAAAAGTCTGATGGTGATCTCAATTATATAATGTAGTTGGTTTGTGTTTGGGGTATACATAGTTGCAAGATAAAAGTCGTTTTGGAATTAAAAAAAAGCTCATTGAAACCATAATATTAATTAGATATGGCATAGAAGTTTCACATAAACGTTTCAGTATATATGGAAACTTTAAGGAAACGACTCGTACGAGTTTTCGTTCCTATGGAGTTTCTGAAACAGGTACGTCTACCGGTTTGGAGTTTCGGTGTTTTAAGAGTTTTTTACATTGGAAACCACCCGAGAGTGTTTTAGGCATAGTTGTCGAATCGCGTATCGTGTGTCGACTCGTTTTGTGATTTTTTAAATCGTGAGTCGTATTGTGTTACGTATCGTAAGAGACATAAAAATAAAAAATATATAGCAAAAATGTATAATGTATGCGTAAAAACATACATATATTGATGATATTATCATATTTATTACATATATTAACTTTTTAAAATGATTTTATTATTATATGTATCGATTAAATACAGAATGAACATTTATTAGTAATAAATTCACTGTATTAAAGAGTATTTATAGGAAAATTAAAATTTTTTTCTTAACAAACCGTATTGGACCGATGTGGCGTATCGGACCGTATCGTATCGAACCGATTCAAAACCTAGTCTGAGACACTAATCAAGAAGTTACTTTTTCTTTGAGTTGTGATACGACTTGTAGGAGACGTATTGTGTATCGTACGATACTAACAATTATGGTTTTAGGTAAAATAAAAATAAAACAAATAAAACTTGTACTATGGACCGGTGGGGTCAGCTAATGGGCCAGGGCTCGGTGACATACCTAGGAACCGTGTTGCCTGTAATTTTGTTGTATCCAACTCCCCTGGAGATTTGTAACTTAGCCCGTTTTAATCGGGCATTACGAGACGCTGCCTTCGTCGGCTGCCGTCCTGGTAATTATCAACATCTTTTGGTGTTATTGCCGCCTCACAAGTATCAGAATCTGTGTAAAAAAGATGCTTTTGCTCTTTTTTCACGCTTTGTTCCCTTTTATGACGGTAATAAGGTAATTTGTTTTTAGTTAGCTGAAGTTTTTACTAAGTTTAGGGTTCTTGTTTTTGCCAAATTGATTAAGAATTGTGATTATATGCGATTAGTTTCCGATATATAGGCTTAAAGTTTTGTAGCACAATCTGCCGAATCTTGTGTATGCTAGAGTTGGTAATTAAAAAGTTCAAGGAATTGTGTACGAGGTAAATCTCGAGTGATGCTTGTTTTTTCATGATGACACATTGTATTTTGAGGCCACGAGACGCAAACGCACTAGGTCCCTTAAGAAATATAGAGTCAGTAAGCCCTCACGTGGTCTTAAGAATAAATTTGTGAGCCTGTAGGCAAACTGTAAAGGTGTATCTTCTAATGTTAAAAATAAATTATATCAGTTTTTATACATATGGGTAATTTCCGGTTCATTATTGTATTTATAGTGTGATGGATGTTGTTTCTTATCAATATATAATGTCTAGAAAATTTCATTTTATGGTCAGGTGCTATGCATGTTTCCTAAATTTTGATAACCATTATATTGTTCCCCCAATTTGTATGCCATAATACCTTGTTAGGGTAATATGTGACCGTTTTAGAACATATGCACAGTCCTTTTGTTTATGCAGTTTTTAATTGTTTTTTTTTACATAGACAACATACTATGTCCGTTTCTTTAATTTCGTTTCCAGTATTTGTACCATTTTGACAAGTCATGCTCCACACTTGTTTAAGATCATGTGGGTTATCAATTTATTTCATATCCTAAATGAAGAAAATTTATCTATTTCAAATGTACAAATATGGAAAATCAAAAGGAAGTTATTAAAATTCACGAAACTCGCATAATATTCTACCCCCTGATGCAATTTTGGTATTTGTTTGTGCTCTTTGTTGGAGATTGGCTAATAGTTTTATACAATAGCTTTGGATTGAATCTCAAATGTTAGTTATTGTTAATGTTAATATGCATGTAGTTGATATATGTGATGTTGTAGGCAGTATGGTTGGATAAAGTTACTGGAAGAGTTTGCTTAAGGATCTCCTCCAAGTCAATGTCAATAACTGGAATTGAAGATCGTAGATACTGGAATTGGGTTCAAAACGAAGAATCTAGGTTGGCTTTTTATCCGATGCTTAACATTTCATTTTTATAGATTAATTCTGGCAATGACTTGACAAGCTTGATAAGATACAACCTACATACATCTAGGAATATACTGGAATTTGGAAGTATAGCAGGTGGATAATGTTTGATCAAATGGTATCTAACTTTATTTTATCTATATATATAATGGTATCTAACTTTATTTTATATATATATATATAGGGTTTATGGCATACAAATGTAACCACCTATGACCAAATGGTTATGTAATGTAGTGACCTATTCATATGGCTATGTAATGTATGCACTTATATTTTCTTGGCTATACTATGTAAAATATGTATCGACTTTACATAGTGTAACCAAAAAAAATACATAGGTTCTTACATTGATTGAGCCAAATAAAAAGAACCTTACATAGTATAGCCAAGAAAGCATAGGTGCATACATTACATAGCCCCTTGAATATGTCACTACATTACATAACCATTTGGTCGTAGGTGGTTATATTCGTATGTCATTATCCCATATATATATATATAGGGCAAAGATAAAATGAGTCTAGCTTATTTTGAGTCCAAAAAAAGTCCATTGATTTTCTTCCATCTCCTCCAATTCCAACCACCTCTTACCACCACCGCCATCATTTTATGTACACAACAATGAAGGTTAAAGGCGGAGCCCGTCAATCCATGGCACTATGGCAGTGGCCAAGGGCGGAGCCCGTTAAGTAGATCACCCATCACTGGTCACCCCCTATGACCTATCACCCTCTATGACTGATCACCCTCAATGACCTATCACCCCCACCAGCTTTGGTTTATGAATATCCTTAAGGGCGAAGCCCGCTCCGAATCATAATTTTGACAACCACCACCAGCCACCATCATCGCCGGAAAGTTAACTTACACATGTGTAAGTTGTATTTACACATGTGTAAGTCTCGCCGGAGATGGTCGCCGTCACCGGAGGATCATGGTGGTGGCCAGAGATGATGATGGTGGTGGTGGTGGTCGGAGTTAACTTACACATGTGTAAGTTATATGGACTTTTTTTGGACTCAAATTAGCTAGACTCAATTTTTCCCACCCCTATATATATATATATAGGGTAAAATTATTTTGAGAACCCCTTTTTTTGCGAGAACCTTTACGAACTTTTCAAATCAAGCCCAACCGATGATTGTTCTCTACATGAAAATTGTTTTTTGACTGTTTTCTGAATAACTTATGTGTAACTTTGAAGTTTATAAATGTGTGGAGGCATGAATTATCATCCGTTATACAATTATGTGGAGATTTGGATTCTTGATCACATGTGCACGAATATTGCTATGATCACATGTATGCAAGTTGATCACATGTAATCATAGCAATATTCGTGCACATGTGATCAAGAATCCAAATCTCCACATAATTGTATAACGGATGATAATCCATGTCTCCACACAATTATAAACTTCAAAATTACACATAAGTTATTCAGAAAACAATCAATAAACAATTTTCATGTAAAAAATAATCATCAGTTGGGCTTGATTTGAAAAGTTCTCAAAGGTTCTCGCCAAAAAAAGGGTTCTCAAAATAAGTTTTCACTATATATATATATATATATACTATTTTATGAAAATAACTACCATCCCCCCTTTAAGACTTTAAGCATTGTTTTTATCCCTAAAATACCCTTCGCTATTTAGTTCTAATATCTTATCCACTCCTTCTAGAGATTTATGTAAAGTTGTGAGAACTAATTGTACCAATTCGACGCCGCCAACGTCACCGCCACCGCCACCGCCACCGCCACCGCCACCGCTACTAATCGTTGCCATTGTAAGATCCAAATTTAATTATTACTAAAATTTACTGGATTTGTTTATTATATGTAGTTTAATTAGTGAGTATTATTTTTATTTTTGATAAAAATAAATAATTACAATAAAGCCCAAGAAACTTTTTCTATTAAGCTTGAAGGCCAAGATCCTACTTTACCTATTTCTAACTTGAACACCCTTAAGCTAACTTTTTAGTTTTTACTCAATATCAAGTTGTACCTTAAAATAGATTCTAATACGAAATCCATAGAAAAATATAATAAATTAAATAAGTGTGGACCTATGCCACCCGTATAGAGGATTGAAAGCACAGAATCACTACCAAGAGTAGAGGCAGAAGTGAGAAAGTTATATGATTCATGTAAATTATGCTCACACGGAAAACACATTTAGCCAACAAATCCTTGGGCGAATCTTGGTAACTTCTGCTCAAGAGACGTAAATTAGCTTCGAGTAACTCACTTTCTAGAAGCAGAAAAGGTGTAATATATCAGAAGATGCAATAACAATATTTTCTCTTCCACGAGATCACTACATCACTACAAACAAATTAGCTTTTGTAATGCAGCATCAGAGACACAAAGCCGTGCTGCTTAAAGTACACTTAGATCCTTTAATGTACATCTACTATTACATTGAGGACACCGGTGATAATTAAAGATAAACTTAATACCCAATAAGTGATAAACAGTAAGACATATATAGCTGATACCGAACAAACCTTCACAGAACTTATGTGTAGAAGCCATGTCTTAATACATGAAATACCAATATGTGGCCATAGGGAACACAACTTGTCCCACCTTGAAAGAAAGAGGTAGCTAAATACATCAACAATCCAAGACTAGATGCACTTGCAAAATATAACTATATACTTATCTGAAAATCTATTTAAGCAACTAATCATGTGTGAGAGAAAAGAAAAAGGATAGCAGCCTCATGTATAAACTTAAAAACATATAGATATATACCCTGAACGACTGGACGTAAAGTTAGGTAAAGCCTTCATAGGAGAAGTAGAACCATATACAACATGTGGTATTTACTTTTCAAACTCACCAGCTTTATTAATCTTGTTCCTGTTCCATATGAATGGGACTATTAGGATTATGTTTAATCTCTAACCAGTCAAACTAATAGATTATCTCTAACTAGTTAAACTAAAAGATGATTTCAAGCAAAAAACTAGTCAAATAGACCAAAACTTGCCAAAATATTTTTTAAATTAAGTTAGGAATTCTGTAACCATATAAGTCATAAGTCGTTACAACTTACAAGTATATTGGCGTTTGCCATCATCATAACTCGTGTGGTGTTCTTTGTCCACATAATTCTATTAAACTATATGCCAAGTCAAAATCTTCAAAATTTCAAGGCATAAAGAGAGCAACTACTTATCGAGTAAGAGGAAACAACTATAACTTACTGATACATAGAGGAATATATATATAGGTTTTAGGTAAAATAAAACAAGTATTAAAGTAAAACAAATAAAACAATAGGTTTCACATCAGTGAAATCACCGTGCATCATAAATATCACCGTACATCAATTGTTTCGTGAATCTTCGTGCATCAATTTAACTATGATCCAAGGGTCAAGATCTTATCTTATTTGTTTTACTTTAATAGTTGTTTTACAATACCCAACCCCTATATATATATATATATTCACCTCCTACACCCATATGGCAGGATTATAACCATACCTTATGTCCATACCTTATGTGTGGTACTCCCATAATAAAAAGGGGCTAGTAACAATCGACTCTATTTTTTTATGAGAGGGGATTCTAGTTATAAGTATAACAACCAATGAGGAAATCAGAATATGATCACTTTAAATTCGATGCATTTACTTGTGCATGGTTAGGGTTATGTTGACTCTCTAACAAGTAACACTAATATAAGAAAGCAAAAAACAAAAAGCTCAAAAGATGCAAGTAAAGCGGCAGCAGCTCTAGCAGCTCTAGCATTGCTACCAACTCTACAACAATTGTCGGCCTCTTTCGTTTTTCAATTGAGGGATCATCTACTTCAGGAAGGCCTACTAAAACATCTCTTGTAAAATTTAGCTTCATTTATTTCATTAAGTCATCTACATACATATTCAAAAATAACAAATGTTAAACACAACTATGATAATGACAACGTCATTTTTTGAAAAACGACCATTGTACATGTAGGCATATAGTAGCCATTTGCCTAGTAAGTTTAACTATTAAGGACTAAACAAAAAAAACTTACCGTTGTCCACTAAGGATATGTTCCCACAGCATCTACTCGAAGTAGCCAATCCTTGTCTGGCACTTACCTTTAAGACCAACTTTAAGCTCAATGACCCAAGGTCACATTCACTCATCGATGCCAACATCCTTCCGATCTCTGACATCCAAGAAGTTTTATCCTTTATACAATCTTTTTGCATCAACTCTCGAGCAACCTTTACGCTACGCAACGTTTTAATTCCCGGTGTTACAAGATTCTCACTATCAAACGATAGTCTCTCATAGCTACACGTGTAAGTGGTCATTACTTACCCCGTATGGATCACAGTGCCAAAATCGGCAAGCTGTTGTTTAGTTTCTGAGTTAGATTTTTTAAGAAATAACGGGTAGCCATATCTAGCATACCTTTACCCGTTATTAAGATACAATGAAACTTTATGTGAAACTTATCTTAAATTAATGTTGCATACATAGATTCGTTTTTCACTACAGATATAAACTTCGCCTTACAGGATGCAATCTCAAAATCAAACATAGAAGCTGAAATTAATTTTCCCAATTTATCACCTTTCATCGGTTTGAATAACCTACCATTCTCCTTAATTTCAAGGGACCCTATTACTAAACCCTTTGGGGCAGCTATGATTTCAGAGAGCGTCTTGTGGCCCGGTGAAGAAAACAAACATTATCGTTTAACGAATCACAATTTTTCTATGATATAATCGAATCCGTATTCTTGTAAAGTATTCATTTAGATAAAAACTTATTTTCCCGGTTTAAGAAAAGTAAAATATCTAGAAGATTAACAAACCTGTTACACCTTTCTTCAGTTGCCCTCGAAAGCTTCAAATTGTTTGACTTCATGCATACCCTACTTGATACATATGTGATGTTTTCATTTTTCCTGTCAGGAATAAACAAATTTCCACTCTCGCAAACTGCCTTGAGGTCTTCAATTTGATTTCTTACTTCAGAAAGACTAAGATCTGGGACTTGAAGACACTCGTATCATTCAATCACTCTAATCATAATTCACTTAGACTGAATCATCTCGAGTATCTTCAAGTCTAGGATCTTAGTCTTTCTAAAGTAAGAAATCGAATTGAAGACTTCAAAGGCAGCTTGTTAAAGTGGAAATTTATTCATTCCTAATAGGAAAAATAAAAACGTTATCTATGTATCAGGTAGGGTATGCATGAAGTAAAACAATTTAAAGCTTCGGAAGGTAACCGAAGAAAAGTGTAATAGGTTCGTTGATCTTCTTGATATTTTATGTCTCAAACCAGAAAAATAAGTCTTTATCTAAACGAGGTATATTCTACAAGAATAAGGATTCGTTTATATACCAAACAAATTGTGATTCGTTAATGGATGATGTTTGTGTTCTTCTCCGGGCCACAAGACGCTTGTTGAGAATCATAGAGGCCCCAAAGGGTTCAGTCATAAGGTCCCTTGTAATTAAGGAGAATGGTATGTTATCAATCTGATGAAGGGTGATGAATTGGGAAAATTAATTTCTCCTTCTTTGTTTGATTTTGAGATTATATCCTATAAGGCAAAGTTTATATTTGTAAAGGAAAAAGAATCTATGTATGCAACATTCATTTAAGATAAGTTTCACATAAAGTTTTACTGTATCTTATAACAGGTAAAAGTATGCCAGACATGGCTACCGATTATTTCTTAAAAAATCTAATTCAAAAACTAAACAATCGCTTGCCGGTTTTGGCATTGTGATCCATACGGGGTAAAAATAATGACCACTTACACGTGTGGTTCTGAGAGGCTATCATTTGATAGTGAGAATCTTGTAACACCGGGAATTAAAAAGTTGTGTTGTGTAAATGTTGCTCGAGAGTCGATGCAAAAAGGTTGTATAAAGGATAAAACTTCAAGGATGTCAATGATTGGAAGAATGTTGGCATCGATGAGTGAACGTGACTTTAGGCCATTAAGCTCAAAGATGGTCTTAAAGAAAGTGGTAGACAAAGATTGGCTACCCGAAGTGGGTGCTATGGAAACATATTCTTGTTGGACAATGGTAAGTTTTTTTCTTAGTCCTTGACTGTTAAACTTACAAGGCAAATGACTACTAAACGCCTACTTGTAGAATGGTTGTTTTTCAGAAAATGACGATGACATTATCATATGTGTGTTTAACGTTTGTTATTTTTGAATATGTATGTAGACGACTCAATGGAATAAATGAAGCTAAATTCTACAAGAGATGTTTTAGTGGGCCTTCTTGAAGTAGAAGAACTCTCAATTGAACAACGAAAGAGGTTGACAATTGTTGTAGAGTTGGTAGCAAATCAATCACCTTATTGTATAGATAAGTTTGGTTTCTGTAAGATGAAGGAGAAATTCAGCTTCCCAAGAAGACAAGAATGGTTCTTTGTGTTAGACCTTGTAGCAGGTTTGCAGTGCTTGCTTCTGTTGGGAAGAAGCAATATCTATTGTTGGTAAAATTTGTGCCGAGGTAATATTTTCATAATCATCATTTAATTTCCGTTCCAGTAGCACTTCATAGATAGACTAGTTTCTTTTACCCCTCATCTTCTTTTATATGTTGATTTTGTACACGTTATCTCTTACAAACAAACTATCAAATGATAGATGATGGTTTAACCGGACATACAAATTTAATCAAGTTGTATCGGGCTATTAACTTGTTTGTGCTGTCTTGAGTAGAGATGGTGATTTCAATCCATTTATTTATGAAGAGGTCAGTTGGGATCTTTTATATAATCACAAACGGGTCAAATAAATTATTTAGCTGAAGATGAACATGTCAAAAGAAAAAGTCATCTGAAGTCTAAATTAATACTCACTTTCAAAATTAAAATGAAAAAAAAAAGAGAAGATAAAAAACACATGTTTTAAATCATATAATTCAAAAATTACTTATATTTTTGTATTATCATGTTAAGTCATCAATTATCTATAAGAAATTAAGAAGTGGACAAATATTTTTGCCCGTAGTGCTTACGTTATCAGAACACTCATGTATGGGGGACACAGAAACATTGTGGACACATCAAAGTTTGAATGCTACTTGCAGGCAGAGAATGTTTTTAATCAAGACCTGTACATCAAGAGAATTGTCAAATATGTTGGAGAATCAATGACTCACTTGGTATTTGAATTAATGATTTCCAGAGAGCTTAGTTAGATTGTTGGTTTCGTTATAAAGGTAACCTGATCTAATAAATATAGGTGTAAACCTTAGTTAGATTGTTGATTTCTATAGAGCTTACTTGATGTGTTTCTTAGGTACGTGCAGGCATAAAGTGAAGGCATCTGTTATTATTTGCTTCACATCTTCTGGAACGGCTGCAACTCTGGAAGGTATACCTAAGGTATACACCTATATTTTTTCTCTACCTGTCTTGTATTACAACAATTGATATATTACACACGTGCTTTACTGATTTGTACATATATTATAGAAGCTGTATAGTGTGGAAAATAAATCAGTCTTTATGGTGCTATTATCCCTTCCCTTTAGATATAGCTCATTGTCCTCTTCATGACGCACTCTGTTTTTATTTCAAGCAATCTCTTCGGTAATGTGGGGATGCAGGAAAATTAGTAGGTTGGGTAATTGTCAACAGAGGTAACTTTAAGTGTGTGACAGAGTGTGTAGGCTGGCCCGCAAACATATTTATTTGCTGTTTGTGTTTTATGATAAATAATTTGCTAAGGTTGCTTGCAGAGACTATATTACGGCAGTTATTTAGTCCTTTCTTCTTTAATAGAGCAAATTTTACTATATTAGTGTATCTGAATATGCTTTGGATGATATTCAACCCATTTGACGTGTTCATTTTATTTAAATCTTTTGGGTAATTCATTTGACCCAGCAGAGAATCAGACATAAAGTCTAACCTAAATCGAGTCATCAATAGTATATGAGTCGAAATTGCCACTTTTCCCCGAACTAAAAGTTTTGCTTACTTACTCTTGTTCCCAAGGCACGATCTCTAATATATTTATTAATTGATTGCCAAGTATAGGCCAACAATGCCAGTCATATCAGTTGTGATTCCTAGGCTAAAGACTAATCAATTGCGGTGGAGTTTCAGTGGCTCATTTGAGGTACATTTTATTGTAATTAAAAGCTTGTGTCCCATATTGTCAAGTTTTTCCAGTTATTCATTTTCGCTATTAGTTTTCTTGGTGTCACGGTCCATTTAAAGAAACTGAAATTTAGATATATATAAGCTAATGCTTCATTTTTGTGTGTGAAATGGCCAGGCAAAGCAGTCGCCTATTGTCAGGGGTCTTTTCCCCATGCTTGGCCTTGCTGATCCCCGTCATCCTGTAAGTTCTTATCTTATTCTTTTTACTTTAATGCATCTAAACTTATATTCTTTTTGCCCCGAAAGAGACAAGTTTTTGTTTTTTTTTTGAATTCCAAAGTCTTTGAAAATCAGGATTCAAGCCTGATATGATGTTTTGGATCCAATTTGCTTTTTCCATACACAAATTATGTTCGTGTTTCTATTCCAGACATAAGGATGAAGATGCAAATGTATTGGACATAAATAAAAAATTGGATCCATAAAAAGAATCCAAGGCCTTTGAGTTTTAAAAACCTCTTACTATTGTAGTTCATTGGTCTAGAGATGTATTCTTGATGATATAGTAATTTTATACAATCATAAAAGCTCTTGCTAATTTTCAATATTCTAACTCATCTGGTGCTTTAAAGTTATATGTTTGGCTTGTGCATACACTTAGGTGAAACAGTTTGAAAATTATATAAAATAACCCGTCATTTGCTCTTTATAAGTTTGTCATAAAAAAAGAAAACAGAACATATTATGTTCTTCCAAAAAGATGCCAGCAGTCTTTCCAGTCACCCCATGTAAAGTTTTCACCAATTTATTTCATGTAAAATAGTTTATTCATATTTTGATATCAATAAATGGCATCTTTGACCGAGTAATTTACTGAATTACTGCTCATATTTGTTTTCATATGTTTTCTTTTAATCCTTTCTCTATAATAAACTTTAGCTTTTAATTTGACATTGAAGTGTTCTTGAATTAATCATGCAATAAAATAGAGTACCAGGATCATAGCTTTTTAATTAGTTAGACCAAGCTTTCATCCTTTCCAAGTTCTGAGTTTTTTTTGGTCATTCTTTCAAATTTACCTTGATGTGATTTAATCCCAATAAATTTATTTTTAGGCGGAATCTACAAGTGCAACTAATGAGTCGATCCTAAAAGTTGCACTTAACCACGGGAAGACCTCTGGGGTGATCAAGTCACATGATCGGGTTGTTGTATGTCAAAAAGTCGGAGATGCTTCCGGGGTCAAAGTTATTGAGCTCGAAGACTAGAGCTAGGAGGCTACCATATTTTCATCTATGGTCTAGTTTCTGAACTCCCGCGTTTTTATTTAAGCTTTTGTCATCCTAAATTTTGGAAGTAGGCGTTGGATATATCGCCACCAAATGCAAGGAAAACTTGATGTTATAACATCTTTACACAAAATACTTGACTGTAAACAGGGCTTAATGTTGGCTGTAGGAAATCAAATACTTGTACTAATGCTCCTTGCCATAGATTTGTGGGCATGCATACAATTTAATAAAAAATGGTCTTTGGTGCTATTCTGGGACTCATCTTATCTTATGTAGAATGTATAATAAAAATGGTTTTTAGTGCAATTTTGGCTCTAATCTTTCTTATGTACTGTGTGAAGCCCAGAAAGAGGCAATTTCCTATTTATAGTGATAATTCTATAATTTCAGCTGGTAAATGTTAGGAAGTAACTCTATGTACATATTTTGGTTAGGGTTGACAAGGGTTGTGGATTCTTGACCTGGTAACTTGAGTCTTTCTAGGTGGGATTGAGCTTGAGAACCACGAAGTCAACCAGCGAATCTGATTTCTTTTTAACAGTTTTATTTATATGTCGGGCGGGTTAGGCCTCCAGTTAGTAGGTTGTGGCTTAGTGTTGAACTATTTGAAATCTTATAGTAGATTGGGTTAGAGTCTTAGTGAATATCAACCCGTCAACCCATGAACATGAACCTGACCGGATTGATAGCCATAACTTTGATCATTTACATGGAAATGTAGCTAGTCTACTTAAATTAATTTTTTGACATAAATGAAATTAAACTTAACTTTATAAGACTACTCATTATAAAAAACACATTAAAAATGGTAGATATATGGTGCATGTTCATGCTATATGCAATTTTACTACTAGAAGTTAAATAAACAATTATTTGTGACAATTAAAGTGGTTGTCATCGGACGCATATAGGAATCGTATGGATTTGATGGGTGTCAATCTAAGAGATGGTGACGGTAGGATACGGTACAGGCGTAACCCTTACTGCCGGAGCTGTCGCCGTGGTTGGGGTGGTCGGAGATGATGGTGGTGGTGATGGTTGTCTTGCTGGAGAAAAAGGAGGTGGTGGCTGGCGGTGGCTGTCTCGCCGGAGAAGAAGGAGGTGGCGGTTGTTGTGTCTAGCCGGAGAAGCAAGAAGATGAAGTGACCTGAGCCATCTAGTTGCATTGATCGGACGGCTGAGAGGAATCCCTTGGTACTTTTTTTTTACCCCATCCTCATATAGGGCATGAGAATATAAGGCTGTCGGGTATTTAAGCTTAGGTGTGGAACACTCACATATTGTTTTTTTAATCTATAAAAATCATGGGGGCCCATGCATTTATTAATTTAACAAGAAATAATAAAATATTAGTATGTGAGGGGTTCCACACCTAAGCTTAGGTGCCGGACAGCCTTATATTCCTCTTTCCCATATATATATATATATAGGTGCAAGTTATTTTAGGACCAATTTTAGGACATGTGATTTTTGTAACTTACACACCACCATGATCATCTCCGACCACCACCATGATTTTTCGGCCACCGTGTCGCCGAAAAATCATGTGTAAGTTACTTACACATGATTTTCCGGTAGGCCCGTCGCCAGAAAGTCTTAGTGTTTTTACAAAAAAGTCTTGTATATCGTAGTAGATGATGATGGTGGTGTGTAAGTTACAAAAAACACATGTCCTAATTGGTCATAAAATAAGTGGTGGTCCTAAAATAACCCACCCCTATATATATATATATATATATATATATATATATATATAGTTTCCTTATTTTTAAATACCATTTTTTTTGTAAGAACCATGAAAACTCTTAAATTATATATCTGTTCATATGTCTTTTTGTTCATTCACATGTGAAATGATATAAAACTATATGTTGTATAAGAAACTTTTTCAAGAAACCTTCAAATTAGTCTTCTATGAACTTGTGAATGAATTTGTTTACGTTTTTTGTTCACATGTGACAAACGGCTATATATAAGGTTTCGAAAAAAAATTTTCTTCTACAACATATGTTTTTACAACGTTTCACATGTGAATGAACAAAAAAAACATGTGTTCCAATATGAAATTTAAGAGTTCTCACGGTTCTTACAAAAAAAAAGTTTCTCAAAATAAGGGTTCCCTATATATATATATATATATATATATATATATATATGGGTGGGTTAATTTGAGAACATGTAAAAAAAAAGGAACGCGGGGACAAATCTCAGTCACTCATTTTCACTTCTCTTCTCAAATCTTAACCACTCATTTTTTTTTTCTCCTCTATAAATCATTTCATTCATTTAACTCATTCAAAATCTTTTATCTCAAAACCCGTATATCGATAAATTATAAAAATTATATGAATGTTTTTAAAATTTCGTGCTCTTTTTATAGAGAGGTCATTCGATATACTTTGGATAAATTTTTGATACGGTACGGGCTTCACCCTTTCGGGTATTAATAAGAGGTAGCTAGTGGGGTGATAGGTCATAGGGTGTCATAGGTGGATGATCGGTCATCGGGGGTGATAGGTCATTGAGGGTGATAAGTCATAGATGGTGATAGTCATAGGTGTGATTGGGTTTTTTCTGATTTGATACGGTACGGGCTTCACTTTTTCGGGTATTAATAAGGGGTAGCTAGTGGGGTGATAAGTCACAGAGTGTGATAAGTTATAAGAGATAATCGGTCATAAGGGGTGATAGGTCATAGGGGTAATCAATGATGAGGTGATCTACCTGACGGGCTCTGCCCTTAGCCGTACGGGCTTTGACCTTGGATTTAAAAGGTCGCCGAAAGTATATCGAATGACCTATCTCATGAAAGAGCACAAAGTTTTTAAGAACATCCATATAATTTTTTTTTATAATTTATTGATGTATAGTTTTTGAGATACGTAAAAGATTTTGAATTAATTAGATGAATGAAATGATTTATAGAGGAGAGAGAAAAAAAATAAATGGTTGAGATTTGAGGAGAGAGAAAAAAATGAGTGGCTAAAATTTGTCTTATTGTCCCCTTTTTTTTAGATGTTCTCAAATTATCTTTCTTATATATAATAAGCTCTATTTTCTTGTATTCATTATTATTGCTACGTAATTTTGTATGTTTCAAATTAACGTGTGGGTACCCATCTTGTAGTAATTAATTGACTAGTATATAAAGCAATATTTGTACCATTCATTCGCACCGAAATGATATTATACATGATTTTGACATAAAGACTTACGTAACATAGGTTTATGGGAAGTGATATATCTACAACTAATTTTACCCATCTACAATAACACATGCATTGTACAGTTGTACATTGTGCTATAAAATATATACAATTGTTGTAGATGGTTAAAAAATGATGTAAGTATATCACTTCCCTAGGTTTATGTTTATATAAGTATCATGGGTTTTTGTTATTAAAAATATATATAAATACCAAAAATAAAAATATGAATGAATTGTATTTTTGGTCCCTGTGTTATCACACCTTTTGCAAGTTTAATACAAACATATGCAAAGTCGTGAAACGCATCCTTGTCATATCACACCGGTTGCAATTTTGGTCCAACAATAACGTTTCGTCTATTTTTACTGTTAAAGACATCATGTGCCCCTCACGTGAAGGGCAATATTGTCTTTTCATATAAACGAGGACTATTTCTGCAACTAACCAACAAAAATATACAGGAAAATCACATCACCAAACCCTTATAAATCAAAAATCATAAATCCTATCTTACTTGATATAAACAAAATATATATCTATATCAATCTCTATATCATTTTGTATACAATTAAAATCATAACACTGAATAAAAAAGAAAACCCAGATCTATATATATATATATATATATCAACAACAACAATAATAGTTTCAAATTACCTCCAAATCCAAATCAACTCAAATCAAACCAAAAATCAAAACCCCGAGACCACCATTGTGCTGCCGCAAACCACCGCACCATGTATGCCCGCCGATCAGATGGAGCAAAACTTGTGGCGAAAAAATATTATGGGCTTCAAAAGCCTAATCCTGACAAGCTCAAATATGGTGTTTAAATTTGGTTATTAATGGTATGTAAGAATTATAGATATTGGGGGAGAATCCTTAAATTCATGTTAGATTAGTAATGAGAAAAGGATGGATAGATGGCAGGGAAGCATAAGTATAACACCACCACCGTCGATGACCAGACCACCACCACCATCGATGACTGGACCACCACCACCGTCGATGACCATAACCAGAGCTTCTTTGTTTAACATGTCTTTTATTGGATTTCATTGGATTTTTTGTGGTTTCATACCATCACACATATACATACACAACCGCAAATACACACACACACACACACACACACACACATATATATATATAGAGAGAGAAAGAGAGATAGAGAGAGAGCGTGTGTCCAAGAAGTGCATATATGTATAACAAAGGATTTGGTTGTGATATCTGATATATAGATATTGATGGGATGTATGGATGGATTCATGATATAGATTATTTGGGTTTGGAGTTGGAAGAAAAGAAAGGCATGAAAAAAATATGGAGTAATAATCTGCCAATAAAGATGTATAGATGATGATGATATGGGGGTAAAAGAGTCTTTTACTCTCTCACGTGAGGGGCACATGATGTCTTTAACGGTAAAAATAGACGGAACGTTACTGTTGGACCAAAATTGCAACATGTGTGATATGACAGGGATGCGTTTCATGACTTTGCACATGTTTGTATCAAACTTGCAAAAGGTGTGATAACACAGGGACCAAAAATGCAATTTGTTCTAAAAATATTGATTTCTACTATATATATTTACTATCTAAAAATAAAATTGGACCATAGATAGCATTAGTTTTTTGCAGATATATCTATACTTACTCTATTATAAAACAAACTATCCTCCCATTTTTTCAACTCTCTACCTTTAAAATACCCAAAATACCATTAATTTTTAACACATTCCTAACTCACACACTAAATCTACCAAATATATCCCTAAAATATTTTCCAACTATATTTATCCAAACTATCTATCTCTTTTATTCATTAATTTAAATATTTTCACCTAATATCTTTATAATACTCTTAATAAAATTATTTACAGAAAATACATCTCTTAACCATAAGATAACTACACTACTATTCACATCAATTACTTTTAGATTAATAACCACATCATTACCACCATTGCCACCATCACCACCCGTTGTCGCCACCGTCGCCGCATTGCGCGGGTACCCATCTCGTACAACAAAATAAAAAGTTATTTACCGAACATATCACATCTATTTTTTAAAGATATATTTACCGGGTGGTGATTTTTACACGAAACATATTATTTCATACACAATAATTTTTAACATTTTGACATTTAAACTGGTATCTATCCTTGTTTCGCCTACCAATTATTACTCTACTAAATATTGAAACCAATTAGCCTCATCCCATTTTCATATTGATGCATTTGAACTTTAATATAATCTTTTACCCACACTTCTATTAATTTTTCTTTTTCTTTTTTATTAAAGTCCTAATCAATAATCATTATTCACAACCCTCCCCCAAACAAGAATTTATGTGGACATGTGGCTCGGTTAACCGGCCCGTTCTCTCAATTCCACTACCACATTACAAATCACAAGTAAACATGCGATTGATTGGAAAAGTGAGTGTGGGGTTGTCACACAACTAAGTTGGGTGAAAAACCTCCCACATATTAATATTTTTAATATTAATGAATAAATGATAGGCTCTTGATTTTTATGGAATAAAAAATCAAGATGTGAGGGGTTTTCACCCAAGTTGGGTGTGGGACAACCCCACCTTCACTTCGCCAAATATATATATATATATATATATATATATGGGGATGAGAATATAAGACTGTTAGGTACCTAAGCTTAGGTGTGGAACACTCACATATTATTTTTTAATCCATAAAATTCATAGGGGCCATGTGATTTAATTAAAATTCAACAAATATTAAAAAATTTGTATGTGAGGGGTTCCACACCTAAGCTTAAGTATCAAACAGCCTTATATTCACTTTTCCCTATATATATATATATATATCTTGAGTCCCAATGTTAATTGTAAATTTAATGATGACAAATCTGATGTATAAACACTTAGAAATCTTTTGGTTCTTGTAATCTGATCTGGGTCAGACTAAGCTGACACAGCTTGCGATCTGTAACTGGCCCAGATCATGCTTCTTTCTTTGTAACTGTTTATCTTATGGAAGCAAGTGTTGTTCAAGCTGCATCAAATGGTTATAGCATCTAGTCCAAGTAGAAGAGGAGGATTGAAGATAGAAGATCAAGTTGTTAGTGGAAGACAACTTGGGATTAGCAGTCAGCTTGGAAACACTTAGACATATTTGCTCTTGACAAACGAGCAATCTGTTTCTGACAATCAAGTGAAGATAACAACCTAGATTTGTTGATAAGGACAAATGACGTGACTAGGAAGGTTCCTAGAATCTAGGTTGGTGACAGAAATACATATGCGTGTCCATACTCTTATTGGAGGATCAAAATGACGTGCTGCAGGTTTTGGGGACCACAAGTACGATGAAGGCATGATCCAATATTCCTTTGATCGTCTAACAAATGAAGAATACGTGGCTTATTTGGATACCAAGAGAAGAATGGTTTTCACCTATAAAAGCCACATTCCTTGTATGCATATGTGTGACATTCCTTTGAATCATTCTTCACATAAGTTCTCTTTGCTCTTACACACAGTTTAGTCTGTGAGAAGTTAGCTTGGGTTGATTCTCTTGAGCTAGCACTTATTGATTGTTGTTTGTCATTTCAAGAGTTGTTTAGATATTTGTAGGTTATCTTGTTTCCGCAACAACCCTGTAATTCTTTGTATAGATTATATCTTAATAAAGGATTACATTTGAAAACCACAATCTGTGTTCAAGAATGTTTATTTACTGCTTTACTGTTTTATTGATTCTTATCACTTACATTGCTTATATTTCAATCTGAGTCTTTAAATCGTATTTCAAAAGTTGGTTAAGAATTAAGGAAAAGTTGTATTCACCCCCCTCTACAACTGTTCTGTGTCCATTATACTCTTGTATATTGTGACACCGTGGGACATAATAAGTGGTATCAGAGCCAGGTTGAGAATTAACTTGACTTGATCCTTGCTTATTTTCCTTTATAGTAAAGCATAATGTCATCCTATGTTGATAATGGTTCTTCTACCTGACCACCCATGTTTGGCAAAGATGATTTTAGTGGGTGGAAAGGTCGCATGTCTTTGTTCCTTGAAATCCACCGATAACAATATGCCTGACATCCTTGCGGATGGTCCGTATGTTCCTACACAGACTATGATGGTTGAAGCTGTGGTAAGGGAAGGTCAACAAACCATTCCTGCCACAGTTAAATCCATTGCTAAGGACAAGGCAGATTGGGTGAATGAGGATAGGAGACTAGCCAACTTGGATGTGAAGGCTAGAAATTTCATTGTCCAAGTTGTGCCTAAAGACGTTTACCATTCAATTAAAATGTGTTCAACTGCTAAGAATACGTGGGGTACATTGACTATCATGTTTGAGGGTTGCTCTACCTCCATGGAATCTACCATTACTACTCTTACTAGGAGGTATGGGAGATTTTTCTCCTTGAGAAATGAATCCTTGACTGATACTCATACCCGCTTTAATGCTTTGGTTAATGATCTTGCTGCTATTGGAATAACTAAGAAAAATGAAGTTTTAAAAAGAAAATTTCTTGATTCATTAC
This sequence comes from Erigeron canadensis, assembly GCF_010389155.1. Classification (NCBI taxonomy): domain Eukaryota; kingdom Viridiplantae; phylum Streptophyta; class Magnoliopsida; order Asterales; family Asteraceae; genus Erigeron; species Erigeron canadensis. The sequence continues at coordinate 7,320,158 of NC_057766.1, forward strand.
CACCAAAGTGGAATAATTATATCTCTTCTGTGAAACTAAGTTCTGTGTATAAAGATCTTGATCTCCATGGGCTCTTTGGTTTACTTCATAAACAAGAGTGTTCAGAAGCTGAGAAGTTGATTGCTATGGGTGATTCTTATAGCCAGCCTCCTACTGCACTTGTTGCATCAATGACTGAACACCCTAGCTCAATATATAATGAGATCATGCCTTGTGTTAATGAATCTGTTGCTGTGATTTCTAATACTAACTCTGTTTGTTCTGAGTCTGATTGTGATGAATCTGATGGTGAAGAGATAGCCAATGAAGTGGCTATGTTAGATGAAAGGATAAGAAGGAGATCTTTTGGTAAGTTCAAGGGAAAAGAAAAGAGTGGACAAGCTGATAAGACAAAGAAGCCATTTGACATGTCCAAAGTCACTTGCTACAAGTGTGGTAAGCCTGGAAATATGGCTGATGATTGCAAATCCAAAGAGTCTTCTCAAGCTGTGTCAACCAAAGGAGGAAGAAGTGAAAAATACTCAAAGCTCAAGACCAAATAGCTTTGAAAGCACAGGTGGCTGAGCTGAGTAAGAAGATTGAGAAAGATGAGAAAAGTCTGATTGCCAAAGATTGGGCTGAGAGTGCCACATCTTCAGATGATGAGAAGTACAAAGATGCCAAGTGCTTCATGGCCAAAGAAGTTTCTCAAAAGTTTGCTGACAATCTTGTCAGAATACAAGAGCAATCTGAGTCAGCTCACAAAGCATCCACCAGTCAGACTGCTCCACCTGAGGTAACTATTTTTTCCAATCTGTGTGACAATGAAAAACTGTTAAGATTAAATAGATTTGGTGATGAGGTTCTCTTGCAAAAACATTATAATCAAGAACTTAAAAAGGAAAATTCAACTCTGAAACAAGAAGTAAGCTCAAAGAATTTCACCATTGAAAAGTTGGAGTTTGAAGTAAAAGCTCAAAAACAATTAAACTCTATTTTGGTCAACGAAGCTAAAACTTCAGAAGAAAAGTTTTTGAAAATCAAACACATAACTGAGTCATGGTGTACTGGTTCTAAAAGGGCTGCAAAATGTGTTAATGTACAAGTTCCTCATCAAGTTCAAGCTATTTTTGATGGTGACTATGACAGAGCTATTGCTATTAGTGAAGTCTGTGCCATGGAACCTTGTTATCAGCCTCCTTCACCACCCAAAATACAAACCAAAGGAAAGAACTCTAAACCAATCCAGTTGGTTCAGAAGTCTGGTATTGGGTTTGATGATCTTGAAGTTATTGGGAAAACCATTGCAGAAGCTGTGTCTGAATCTGATAGGGTACTGAGGAAACTCTTGATTTGTCAAAATTGACTATTACTCAATCTGTGTCAAATTTAAAATCCAAAAGAAACAAAAGAAAAGTTAGAGATCACAATGCTCCAAAAGAGAAAGTTAAGTTTTTGAAGAATGAGAAGTTTGGTTCTAAAGAAAATTTGTCACCAACAAAATCTGTGTCTAATTCAAACTACCTTAAGTTTGACTCTAACAAAATGATTTCTAAGTATGTTGAGTCCAGAAAAGGTGAGATTTCTAATGATGTTAATTTACTTACCAATGTGTCTGATCCTAAAATTATTGATCAAAGTAAATTGAGGTCGGAATGTAAGAAATCTGGAATAGGTAGAGGTTTTGCTAAGAAGGAAACTCTAAATGTTGCTAGAAAGAATTTCAAATCTGGTAAGGGTCAGATCAAGAAACAATGGGTTTCAAAATGTGATAATAACATTAGTTCAGTTTCCCAATCTGAGTCAGACCCTACGGTCAGATCTGCTGAACCCATCCTTGGATAGGTTCCTAAAAAGAACTAATCTCTTATTGCAAATGCAAGGCTATCATGATGCACATACCTGGCACTTGGACAGTGGGTGTTCCAAGCAAATGACCGGATGTAAGTCCCTGCTATGTAACTTTAGGACAAGCGCTGGTCCTAGTGTTACATTTGGAGATGACTCTCAAGGAAGAACTGAAGGATTTGGTATACTTTCAAATGGTCCCCTCACTTTCAGAAGGGTATCATATGTGAATGGCTTGAAGCACAATCTGATAAGTGTGAGTCAATTGTATGATGCTGGCTATGAAGTAAGATTCCGATCTGATAAGGGAATTGTTCTGGATTTAGAAGGTAATGTGGTGTTGATTGCAGATAGAGATGATTCATTGTATTCTTTTGACATGAGAAATGCAACTGTGACAAAAGAAGTTTGTTTCATGTCAAAGACTCAAGATGAATTGAATTGGTTGTGGCATAAGAGACTGTCTCACATGAACTTCAAAGACATCAACAAGCTGTGTAAGAAGGAGTTGGTGTCTGGTTTGCCTGTAAATAAGTATGAGAAGGAAAAGCTGTGTGGTCCTTGTGAAAAAGGAAAGCAACACAAAGCTACTTTCAAGTCAAAAACATGCTTAACCATTGACAGTTGTCTAGATTTGCTTCATATGGATCTATTTAGACCAATAAGTACTCCCTCATTCACTGGGATGAGATATACTTTGGTCATAGTTGATGAATTTTCAAGATATACATGGGTCTTCTTTCTAAAGCACAAGAGTGATGCTGCTGATAGTATTATTCATTTCATAAAGCAAGCTGAAATACTTTATAAAAGGCCTGTTAGGCAGTTAAGAAGTGACAATGGAACTGAATTCAAAAATGTCACTCTTAATTCATCCTGTAGTGAAAAGGGTATTTCACAAGTTTACTCAGCTGCAAGAACTCCTCAACAAAATGGTGTAGCAAAAATAAGAAACATAACACTTATTGAAGCTGCAAGATCCATGATGGCACAAAACAATGTCAAGTCTCATTTTTGGGCTGAAGCTATACACACAGCCTGCTTCACCCAAAACAGATCTCTTATTGTGAAAAGGCACCAAAAGACTGCATATGAACTTCTTAGGGGGAGAAAACCAGAAATTGGCTTTCTAAGAATGTTTGGTAGTCCTTGTTTCATTCTAAATCAGAAGGACCATCTTGGAAAGTTTGATGAGAAAGCAGATGAAGGTATCCTACTTGGATATGCTACAATGATGAAGGCCTACAGAGTTTACAACAAAAGAACTAATGTAACAAATGTGGTTCTTGACTCTTTGACTATGTGTATTTTTGACTAAGTATTAGTTAATCAATATATGTTCTAGTGCATTTAAGGTTCAATTGAGTGCAATGTGTTCATATGGGCCAATTTATTGTTCAAGTTGAGAATTATGTGCTAGTCGAGATCATTAATAGGTGCTAATCGATTTTTCACTTAGATGACATTCAAGCTAACTAGTAAAATGTAAATGGATCCTACCCATGGGTTGTGCCCAACCCATGACCCACCCAAGTTAACCCAACCCTATCCCTTTTTTTCCCCACCCATTTCTCCATCTCTTTCTTATTCTTATTTACTTACAATCACACACACTCAAGCTCTCAATCTCTCTCTAATTTAATTCACAAATTTAATGATGTTCAAGTAGAAATCATAACAAAATCATCATCCTCCTCATCATTCTAGCATCATATAAAAAAAATTCAAGGTTTCAAGTGCAAGAAAAAGCTCCATTTAGGTCAAATTCGGGTTTGGTTGCTTGTGGAAGTTTTGGTAAGTGTTTTCTATCTCAAATTCATCATTTCTTACTTATAAACTTGTTTCTAGTTATAACAAAGTGTTTTCGGGTCACAAATCGAGTCAAAATGGATTAGGGTTTCATTAGGGTTTTGGGTTGATTTGTAAGGATTTAATGATGGATTTGATGTTTTGGGACAAGATTATGATATGGGTTATGTTCAATGATGTTAAAATATGGTGATTTATGCATAAAAATGTGTTTTGGAGCTTCCTTAGTCGATCTTGGAGTCAAAAATCTGCCAGTAGGAGCACGGCCACTCAGACAGACGCTCAGTGCTTGTGGCTGCAGTTTTCCCATAATACAGATGCTCACACGGCCGACCGTGCGAGCGGCCGCAGTCTTTCTGTTCCTTCCCCAACTTTTCGTTCGGTTATCGGTCGACTTTTAATGATCCAAAACTTGTTTAATGGTCTTATATTAACATTCTAAGGTCAACAAAATTGATTAAACAAATTTCTAAACACTTTGATTTCCATATCAAATTTTGGTGCTAAGTCATTGAACCGTGTTTAGCCAAAACCCTTTATTTGTCGTTTGAATGCCCCGAATCACTTCTAAACCACCTTGGGGGAAGTTGTGGTATTGTATAACTAGTGTTGACCATGACTTGTATTGTGACACGTATTGTTAGGTTGTGGGCATTTGACGATTGTTGGACAACTTTAACTAGAGATTCACTCCTTTTGCCAATCAATGTGAGTTTTCGTAGCTTCTCTTACTCTTTTAAGAGTCGGGCTGAAAAGTGTACTTCGTGCGTGATGACATTTGTGATTTACATGTTGTGCGATGGTTTTGTTGATGTGCCGATATGTGATTCGTTGTATGGTTACTTGTGTATGTATGATGAGTTTGTTTAGGATAGTTGGGTATATATGGAGGATGATAATGCCTTTGAAAGGTTGGAGATGTGGTGAGAAGGCTGCGGGTGACCCTATATATAAACATCAAAGGCCTTTCAAAAGTAGTATCATACGAAGTATATACACACGGAGTTGGTTATGTGTGTGGACAATGATGGTCATGGATGATCAATATATGTGCAATGAATGCAAATGAGGGGCTTGATGACAATACAAACGGGCACTTTTAGTGCTTGATGACATTATACGGGTACGATACGTACTTGATGACAATTATGGATGACATGAGAACAATTGAGGGACATTGTGTGCAAGTGTGAGATCATTGGTCATGTTAGATACTTAATTGATGTCTAAGTTCTTGTTCTTTATGTTTGTGTATGTGATGGATGGCATTGGTACGTGTTCTTGTTCCTTCTTTCCTACGAACTCACCAACCTAGTGTTGACATTGTTTAGTACACTTTTCAGGTAACCAAGATAACCCAAGAGCTTGATTGCATTGCTAGAAGTTGGACTATGACCATGGATCCGTGATTCATTTCCCATTGATGGGACTCGCTTAGGATCATGAGCCATCTTTTGATATCATTTTTGTAAAACTCTTGATGGTTGTATGCTCCTTATGCTTTTGTGATTTTATAACTAAATTGTTGGGTTCACGGAATCCTTTTAATTTCATATAGTTTCGTTCTACGGTAATTCCATCTTGTGTCATGCTTTCGGTGCATTTCGAGCCTAGCTCGGGGTGTTACAACTAAGACCATCGAAATCTCTGTAAATGTGAATATTGATGAGAGTTGCTCAAAGCCAGTTTGCACTCCATCTAAAGATGAAGACATTAATTTTGAAGAGCTGGTTGTTCCTGAGAATAAGCCTCCCTCTAATCCACCTGTTGAAGATAAGAATGCTCAAACTCAGGGGGAGCAGCTGATTGAAGAAGAAGAGATACCAATCTTTGAAAATGTGCAAGCTGATCCCACTCCTACTCAAGAAGTTGATCAAAATCCATCAAATGACTCCCAAGCTGACTCAGATCCTGCATTTCCACTCCATGCTGATCAACCTTTTCATCAAGTTGATCATGTTGGACCTTTAAATCTGAATCAGCCCATTGTCCAAGAATCCATCAATGCACATCACGTTACTAAATGGATAAGGAGTCATCCCATCAATCAAATCATTGGTGATCCATTATCTGGTGTTAAAACAAGAAGAAAGGCAACAGGAAATTTTTGCATGTTTGTAAATTTTGTTAGCAAAATGGAACCAACTGAGGTTGTTGAGGCTCTGGCTGATCCATCTTGGGTAAATGCTATGCAAGATGAACTTACACAGTTTGAACGAAACAAGGTTTGGGAACTTGTTCCAAGACCTTATCATAAGACTGTGATTGGAACCAGGTGGGTCTACAGAAATAAAATGGATGAAAGAGGAGTTGTGACCAGAAACAAGGCAAGATTGATTATGATGAAACCTTTGCTCCTGTGGTAAGATTGGAAGCCATAATAATGTTCTTTTGTTTTTCTGCTCACAAAGGTTTCAAGGTCTATCAAATGAATGTGAAGAGTGCTTTTCTGAATGGGAAACTGGAAGAAGAAGTCTATGTTGAACAACCTCCAGGTTTTGAAAGCTCAAAGTATCCTGACCATGTATTTAAGCTTGACAAGGCACTCTATAGACTCAAACGAGCTCCAAGAGCATGGTATGATACTCTGTCTAAATTTTTGTTAGAAAACAAGTTCAAAAGAGGTAATGTTGACAAGACTTTGTTTGTGAGGAAATACAATGGTGATATTCTTCTTGTACAAATTTATGTAGATGATATAATATTTGGGTCTAGCAATGAAAAACTTTGCAAAAAGTTTTCTCAATTAATGTCTAAAAAGTATGAAATGAGTGATGGGAGAACTTAACTATTTTCTTGGTTTACAAGTCAAACAAACTAAAAATGGTATTTTCATAAATCAAGGAAAATATGTTAAAGACTTATTGAACAAATTTGGTTTTAGTAATTGCTCACCTATGAAAACTCCTATGGGAACTGGTGATAAGCTGAGTGAAAACAAAGGTGGTAAACCTACTGATGTCACAACTTATAGGGGTATGATAGGATCATTACTTTACTTGACTGCTAGCAGACCTGACATTATGTTTGCTACATGTCTTTGTGCAAGATATCAAGTTAGTCCTAAAAAATCACATCTTAAAGCTGTGAAGAGAATTTTTTGATACCTTAAAGGAAGTCCCAATCTGGGTCTTTGGTATCCCAAAGACTCAGGATTTGATCTAATTTGCTATTCAGATTCTGACTTTGCAGGCTGCAAGATTGATAAAAAAAAAAGTACTTCAGGAGCATGTCAATTGCTTGGCAATAGACTTGTAAGCGGGTCCAGCAAGAAGCAACATTCAGTTTCTATTTCCACTGCAGAAGCTGAGTATGTTGCTGCAGGAAGTTGTTGTTCACAAGTTTTGTGGATGCAATTTCAGCTTCAAGACTATGGTGTTACTACCTCAAAGACTCCAATCTTTTGTGACAACACAAGTGCCATAGAAATTTTCAACAATCCTGTACTTCATTCAAGGACTAAGCACATTGATATCGGATATCACTTTACCAGAGATCATGTGATGAAAGAAGATGTTGAACTCCATTTCATTTCAACAGATAATCAGTTAGCTGACTTGTTCACAAAGCCATTGGATGAAAACAGGTTCAATTATCGTATAAGTAAGCTTGGTATGCTAAATATGTAAGAGGCAGTGAGATAATTAATGAAAAATCCAACCCCTTGAATGATATTCAAAGTTTTAAGGGGAAGCTGTGTTTGACCCAGACTACCTTCTTTTACATGGTATATATCAAGTAAAAATGGGTAAGCTGAGTCTGACCCAGCTTGGAAGTTGTTTTTGTTATTAAATATCTCAGTGCGTTTTATTATTTAGATTATTTTATTTAGTTTACTTATTCATCTATTTTTTGAATAATGGGAGTGTGACACATGTGGTAGTAACGAACTTTTACTGCAAAAAGTGCACCCCACTAGTTGTTCTCTTCCAATCAAAATGTTTCTCTCTCGTCCCTCCTAATGGTTATTTTAAAAAATATATATATTTTAATTAAGTATATATACTCAATTTAACCTAATCCCCAAATCAATTGCATTTTCACTCTCTTATTTCATCTCTTTGTTTATCCAATCTGTGTCTAGTTCCATTGAAATTTTAATTTGTTAAAAACTTCTTTTGTTTTTTTAATCAATAATCAATGGCATCATCATCATCTTCTGCTACTCGGTCTGCTAATAAATCAAACAATAATAATAATGGTTCTTCTTCATCGGAATCGGGAGTCCAATACCCAGCTCCAATAAGCGCAAATAAGCTTTCACCTTATGTGGTGGGAAGTGATGTGGTTGTGAGTCCGGCTGATCTTGATACTGGTAAAATCAAGATCGTCAATCTCGTTTGTGCCAATATTCATCCACCTTCCTGGGCAAAAGGTTATGATGACATTGTTGCCTTTTTATGGCATCATCCATTTGGCAAAATGCTGATTGAAAAGCCAGATGTGGTGTTTCAAGATCTACTTTGTAAATTTTGGGCGATCTGTGTGGTCAAACAGATGAAGAAAGGAGATGTTGCAATCCGAGGCACCATCCTTAATGGTAAGAAACATGTACATATTACTTTGAAGAGACTTAGGTCTGCATTTGAACTGTCTTATATGCCTGAAGATGATTATGAAAATGTGGGCACTCACACTGAAGCCAAAAATATTTTGCCAATCTGTGGATATTCTGGTCCATTGGCTTCAGTGGTTAAAATGAAACATTTATCTGGCATTTGGAATTATCTTCTTAGTACTTTAAGCAAATCTTTACAAATGAAGGCAGGCAGTTTTGATCAGCCTAATGTCTTAGAATTGCAACTTTTTCATTCAATGGTCACTATGACCAGAGTAGATTATGCAGGACTCATATTCAGAGACTTAGTTGGTCGAGTCAACAATAAGACTTATACCATACCTTATGGTAGAATTCTTGCACTCATCATAGAAGCAATTCTTGATAGTGACTTCAGTTTAGCAACTGGCCAGACTGTGGAATGCAAGGCCATTAACTCTAATATTTTTAATAGTCCCAAGGTAACTGCGCAGGGTTTGACCCAAGCAATGCAGATTTACCTTGATTTTTGCAGAAGAAGATAAAGAGAACAACAAGCATTAGAGGAAGTTGCCTCTCCTTCGACGCGATCTGGGTCCAACACTCAATCTGCCAATCAGGAGAGTCAAGGTACACATGCTTCTAAATCCTTAGACTCTTCCAAATCTACTTCTTCTTCTTCTTCTTCAAAAGAGGGTGAAGGGTTGGCCACAACATCAGCCACCCTAGCCACACCCTCATCCACCTTTTCTCAATCCGCCTCTAAAAGATCCATTATTGAGGACTTAGTACCTCACAATGCTAAAAAGAAAAGAACAAAGAAATCTATATCAGCTTCTGGGGTTGACAAATCAACAATTATCAGAATTAAAGTCCCCCAAGGTGCATTGGAAGCTGAGGAACGTTCCCATGCTGACTCTGCCACCCAAGTTGATAAGCCAAAATCACCACACCCATCAGCACTCTCCAAAAGAGTGTAGACAAGTTAAAGGGAACAACCACTTCTCCCCAACCCTCCAAACAGGGTGAAGGTATTTGAACAAAGACCTCCTCCCAAGGTCATATTGTGAGTCCACCAACTTCACAATCATCAGCCTCCCAAAAGGTTGATGATATCATTAAAGGGACAACAGTGGATCCAGCCTAGATCCAACAAGAGTCAGAGTTTATGCACTTCAATCCTGAGGATGATCAACCAAAGGATGCAAGTATCGAATGCCAAGGTGACACTGCTTGTATTCCCCAGGTTGGTCAAACTCCTTCTTTCTTACACTCTGAGTCTGCACAGGATGCCAATGTCTCTTCTAGACCACAAAGAGAGATACAGGCCTCAATAATTCTCCCTGAGGATATTTTGGTGCAACAACACACCTCTGTTGAAGGGCAATCATTTACACTTAACATTACACCTGCAGGGTCTGTGTCTGCATCTGTCCTTGGACAGAGGGATCCTGTAGGTTACATGGCTCTCTTTAGGGAGGCCATGCTAGCCCCTTGTGCAGCAATGGGAACCATTGATGGTCCTCACGATGTCAATGAGAATACAGTCACTATCTCAGGAAGTGACTCTTCATTCGATGATGTGCTTGCCCATCCATCCTTAAGGGATGCTCTGATGGAAGATGCCAGTGGAGGAGATGATCAAAATCAAGATCAACATATTCCCACTGGCCCACAATCTGAATTTCAAGTCAATCCTCCTCAGATTGTTTAGCACATCATCTCATCTGACAAATCTTCTCATGAGACTCACTCTCATGAGCAAATGCTCCTAAACTCCCTTAGGCCCCACCCCTGCCTATATGAGCCTAATGACCATGATTCTAAGGACTGCAGGCTGCTCTTTCCAGAGTCAGTGGTTTTTAAACCAACTGCATGTTCTTCCCAAGCTACCACCATCTCATTTATGGATGTGGTAAATCAGTTCACTGAGTTCAAATCAACCTATAAGGTTAAGAGCTCAAAGCTAGTTGAAAGCTTGGAAAAGATCCAAAAGGATCAGGAATTGACGGATTTGAATGTGGAAAAGCTAAGTCAAGAACATATTGCATTGAAAGAGAATGTATTGAAGGCAGTTGACTTGATGCAAAAGAACTAAAGCAAGCTGACAGAGTCTCTTGATAGGTTAACAAAGGCAATTAATGAAGAGAAGGAAAGACACAAGAGCACTCTGAGTCAGATTGAAAAGGCAACAACCAAGTTCACAAGAGATGTCACTATTGAACTAAAAAATGCCAACAAATCTCAAGCTGATTTCAAGAAAGAACTGGTTGACATTTCAAAAAGTGTGAACACTAACATTGCCAACCTTCACAATGACCGTGTTGATCTTCATAGGGCTTGGACCATCAACAACTTCAAAATTGATCAAATAAGTACTAAACTCAGTGGTGTCTTTGCTACTCCAGTTAGCTCCTTCCCTGCTGATGATGACAAAAAGGGGGAGAAGAAAAGGAGTGATGCTGAGATTGAGCAATAAAGAATTCAGGTAGAAAAAGACAAATCTGAGTACTTGAAGAAGTTGGATGAAAGGAATCAAAAGGCCATAAAAGAAAGGGAGGCTAATGATAGAAGGATGGTTGTGTCTAGTTCAAATGTGGAAGTTGAGGAGATAAAAATGCCAGAATTTGAGTCTGGTGGTGAAAATGTCAGAATTGTAGATGAAGAGACTGTGAAGGAGAGTGGTGTAATTGAGGGGAAGACCACTGATGGTAAAATTGGAGATATAAGGAAGGATGTTGGAGTTGAAAATGTTGTTGATGTTGAAAAAGAAATTGTTGGGGGAGAAGATGGTGAAAAAGTTATGGATAAAGGGAAGTCTGTCCAAGCTGCCCCTGTGCAAGCTGTGTCTTCTAAAACTGACACAGCTCCTAAATAAGTTAATGTTGAATCCTCTTCAAGTGATGATACAGTCACCTTGTCTCAGTTCAAATTAAAGAAAAGAAAAACTGAAGCTGGGTCAAGTGGTGTGAAGGTTTTAACACTAGAGGAAAAAGATTGGGAGCTGGCTGTTCAACAAGCACCTGATCTTAAGATGTCAGTTAAAGAGGCATATAAACTGGTGGTGGAAGACAGACTAGAAAGGGAAAAGATGGCTGAATTACAATCAGATCCTGAAGTTGCCAAGGTTTTTCAAGAAACACTGAATGAGGAAGAAAAAGAAGACCTTGCAACTATAGGATCCAAAAGGAAAGCTGTGAGAAAAGAAAAGAAGAAAGAGGTGTTTCACAAGAGGTGTATTTAAGAAAAATATAAACTTTTACTAGAAATAAAAATTTTGATTTCCAAACAATTGATTTAATCGATTTTGTGTTAGCCACAAAATAAACTTAAAAAAAAGTTGTATTAACCTGAATTAAATTAATGCGGTAAAAATATAAATAAGTATGTTTTTTTGTTGTATCTATACTCGTTATAAAAAATTATAGCCCTATTTTAAATGTTGCTCATTTTGGGATATATAGATTGTTCAAGTCGTCCTTGATAATTAAACTAAATTATCAATCACCTATTTTTTAAAATATTTCTACTAACGCTATACATCAGTTACCTATATCACTCGACGCCGTCATTACTACCAGTTGCTGCATTACTACCCGTGACTACCACATCATTACTATTGCACCGCGCGACTATATATTTGTAAAAAGATTGTTTCCTCATGAAAACTCAAGTAGTTGATTTTCAATTAAAAATTAATGTTTACAAATGTTATAAATATCTTTCAAAATTTACCTGCAAAGTCAAATACGAAGTTAATTAACAAGAAGATTACGATTATAAAAAAAAATTAACCAATCATTTGGATTGGATTAGCAAAACACATTAGTCGGTTTATCCAAGTAACGCGTGGACCCAAATTAAAATTAACAAATTAAATTTGACAAATTGACCAAACTTGTCAAAAGCAAGACAACCTCACAAAAGAGGGCAAGAAAAAAAAACCTGTCTGTCAACAACGATCATCATCACTTCCAGAACACCACCCAACCCTCATACACTTTAATCTTAATCATCCTATATAATAGGATAGAGATCAAATGAGAAGGTACCTTAAGCAGAGAAGGGTGAGAAGGTTCGTTTTGATATTTTTTAATTTGTTTTAAAAACTTTTTTCCTTTTTTTTCATTTTTTTCATTCTCTCTTTAATTAACTTATTTTATATAAAAATTTTAAAAAAGTTTTAAAAATATTTTTTTTTCAAGGGTGTAGCCCGTAAGCTATAGGCGAAGCCTTTCGGCTTATGGCGGAGCCATAATAGCTAAGGGCTAAGCCCGTTAGGTAGATTACCCCATCACCGATCACCCCCTATGACCTATCACCCTCTATGACCTATCACTCTTACCAGCTACCCCTTATAAATATCCTTAAGGGCGAAGCCCGTACCGTATCCTTACATGTATAACTCACTAACTCGGGTTAGAAATTTTTTATTTTTCTTTATTTTTTAAAATTTTTTTATGGATTGAATTAATTAAAAAAAGAATAAGAAAAGTGAAAAAAATAATAAAAGTTAAAAAAAATAAAAAACGAACTTTCTCTCCCTTCTCTCCTTAAGAACCTTCTATCTGGATCTCTATCATATATATATATATATATATACACACAAAATATACAAAATATATACATATATAAAACATCAAGATGGGATCTTCGTTGTCTAATTTAACAGAACAATGGGGACCGGTGGGGTCAGATAATGGGCTAGGGCTGGGTGACATACCTCAGAGCTATGTAGCTTGTGTTTTTCTGTATCTAACTCCCCTGGAAATTTGTAACTTAGTCCGTTTAAATCGGGCTTTTCGCGACGCTGCTTCGTCGGATGCCGTCTGGGAATCCAAGCTTCCTGGGAATTATCAACATCTTTTGGAGTTATTGCCGCCTGACAAGTATCAGAATCTGTGTAAAAAAGATGTTTTTGCTCTTTTTTCACGCCCAGTTCCCTTTGATGACGGTAATAAGGTAATTTGTTTTTAACTAGCTGAAGTTTTTATTGACTTAGGGTTTTGTTTTCGCTAAATTGATTAAAAACTGCGATTTGTTTCGGATATAGAGACTTATACTGTATCTTTGTAGCAAACTTTGCCGAACTAGAGTTGGGAAAAAAAAGAGTGTTAGGAATTGTGTATGAGGATAATCTCGAGTGATATGATACTTGTTTTCATGGTGACACATTGTATATTGAGGCCACTCACACGCAAACACACTAGATCCCTTAAGAACTTGTCGCTCACGTGGTCTTCAAAATTAATCCGTGAGTCTGCGGAGAGGACAATGTTGTTGTCGTTGTAGGCGGAGAGGACAATGGTCTTCAAAAGTTAAATATGATAATATTTTCGAAAGATTTTTGATTTAAGCATTCAAGAAAATAAGAGATCTTTTAAATAATACTGTATAACGTATCAGATATCAATAGAGCATTGCTAGCGAAGAACAATTAAAAACATGTAAGATAATTTATCAAATACTTCCCTGTACCAATTTGCAACACCGAAGAGGAAAAATCACCATAAAGTTACATATATAGATAGGAATTTTACAAGCAAATCATAAAGAACGGTGCTCATCTCAGTTCAGCCAATATATAAAAACACATGATATTTGGTCAGAATGAGAAAACATTAATATCCATTGTTACATGACAGCTGATTACTTTTTCCGACAGAAGAATAGGTAACACTGATTCTTAGTCTCAATTTTTTTTTTTTTAAAGTGAGTTTCGATTCACACGTGTTTGAGGCAATTTTAACCAGAGATTTTCTGGATCTCTAACTCCCTCCTCATGAAAAATTCCTTTGAGATGAGAATCTCAAGACTCAAACCTGAGACCTTGAGTAAACTCACCCGGGACCCACATCAATTTTTGTTAGAAGGCAAAATTGGGACATTAGTGTTGCCATACACTTTATTTTGTGTGAATATATGTCTGATAATAATCTACTTACTTTGGTAGCTTATTTGTTTTTTTATTGTGGATGATGCAGAATATATATATATATATAGTAACACTCCGGTGAGAACACTTTTAAAATAAAAACGGTGAGAACACTTAAAAACATCATTTTGATGCATTAAAAGTCCATAAAACTAACATAGTGCTTAACTAATTATCATTATTTAAGTGTTTAACAACACATTGATCCGTCAAAATCGAAAATCACGTTTTTTGTTTTGTGCATCCATCTTGGATGCATATTCATCAAAATGATGCATCCAACAAAAAACGTGATTTTTTCGATTTTGACGGATCAATGTGTTGTTAAACACCTAAATAATGATAATTAGTTATGCACTATGTCAGTTTTATGGACCTTTAATGCATCAAAATGTAGCTTTTAAGTGTTCTCACCGATTCTTATTTTAATTTAATTCTTATTTGATTGTCCTCTATATATATTTTACAATCCATTCTAATCACAACCGAGCAATAAATAAGTAAAATTACAAGTACCCCTTTCAGGAGCCAAAAAGCGACTGATGACCAATCTGGCAATCTTGACCCATTTTTCACTTTCTCAACAACTTCTTTAACAAGAGATTTAATTCCTTTGGGCTAGCACTGGCTCAATAAGCAACGTACAACCAGATATAAGATTTATATGTGATTGATGGTTGATGGATGGCTTATGTAGTTTCATCATAGATCGGTTTCTTATATATAGATAGATATAGTTATTGGTATTGTTGATCAAATTTTAATGAACAGATTCCAAAAGCACTAAACACTTTCTAAAACACGTCCTCTTCCATTTCGCATAATTCCCAAGACAATGTTTCATAAGGCAAATAATACATAATAAGCATAAAACCAAATTGTGCTTAGAAGACCACAAGAAAGTTATTAAGTAGGTATTATGTCAAAGTCAACATGATAAATACTAGTTATAAGCACATAAACGTTTTCACAATATACTATCTCCAAAATAGCTTAACATCTTTTCCTCTTTCTTGTTTTGTCTTCCGTTTCGAACTTGTCAACTTGTCGCTCCATCATCTGCGATTCAAACAGCATTGAAGCAGTTAGTACCAGAACTGAGCTGGATAACAGGCACAGGTAGAAAACGGATTTTTAAAAATCCGTTTACAAAGCAATGTAGGTCTTATGTATTCCCTTACCCATCGAACTTGACTTCTTTCTTCTTCAATTAAAATCTTTTGACCAAACGCATATTATTAAGTTCAAAACTAAACTGGCAAGTCGAAATACAAAAAGTCGCATTACCTATTCTGGGGATTTTAAATGAACGCAAACTTCACCAGTAGCAAGACGAATGGCAGCAATCTGTATTAATGATCATCAAGTAAGGAAACTCTCCAACATTATTAGCAAAGAGAAAACACATACAACAAGTATTACCTTGAAGGATGGTGGCTCCCACACAATGGCACGCTCACCTGTTTATCACAACATAAGTGACACAATGAAAACATTTACAGAACCTTGCTAGAAGATAAAATGTAGCCAGTCACTTATCTTAAAATTGGATCAATTTTGGTTGTGTTTTCTCACAAGCACATAAGATATGGATAAACAGAAAAAGAAAATATGGTTCAAAACATTGTATTATAACAATGATTATGTCGGCTATTTATGTGTTTATACTATGCGACTTTCGACTGGTTAGACACACATTAAAATTAAATCGACTTTTGACAAGTTACAAAATTTTGAATTCTCATATATTGAATATACTATTAATAGTGACTTTTACTGTATAACATTAATGGATATTTTTGCACTAGCAAGTTCTATTTAAGTTGTGGGTTTAACTAAATTAAGAAATTGAAAATTAAACAAGTGCATTACATCCAACATTATCTCGTGTTTTGTCTGAAACGGCCTGTTCAACATACCAACATCATATTCAATTGGTTCCATTCACAATGAACAAAAACTAGTATCCCAAAAGAAAAAAGGCAAAACGTATAATCTCTAAAGTCGCGGAAAAATAAACACAATTTAAGAAATCTGATAAAAGCCTACCTGAATTGCTTTAGTGAATACTTCTACAATCCGTTTCGAGTCTCCGACTCCATGGTGGTTTGCCTCTTCCCCTACATGCTGGATTATACGCTCCTGGAGTAATAATTTAAATAATAATAATAAAAGAATCATTAAACCATAAAAATTAGCAAGTTTGTGATAAGTTTCTAATAAGTACAGAAAACATACATATAATGCATGACCACCAGCAACCAATGTGTGAATTTTCAGGTGCAACCTTATATACGGGATCAGATCTTGTATATATAAATCTGCTTCTTCAATAAACTATTATAAAATCAAGATTACATAATCAATATTCATTCAACATTATTTTGGTAAAAAACAGTTCTTTTTGGTAAATGTAACATTAAAACCTTTCTGTACTCCAATGTATACCATTTATTTTCAGAATAGTTTATGGGGAGGAACCTGGTCATCTCCACGAAGAACAATAGTGGTTGCGTTGCCTATAGAACATTTACTAAATATGCCAAACAATTCACTTCCACATTTCTTCAGCTGAAAACGCTTGCAAGTCCCAAAACACTTTTCCAAGAATTAAAAGTACATTATAAATTTCAGATAACTTATTCATAGAAAAAACATGCAAATAACAAGGATATCAATAAACATATAGTTTTATTAGATAGAAGAGAATTACTATGCTTAGTCGGCAGTCATTGCTGCTTGATATGATACAAGCACAAGTTGCACCTGCAATACGACGTAGATCAACTTCTGAAACTAGATCTGCAAAACATATATGCCTGCTTGCCAATACCTGATGATAAAAAAAGATAGAAAAGTTTAATATAAAAAAATGGGTTTCATTGGCTTGAAAGAACTGATGTTAACCACCTTTTTTGCATCCTCATCAAGAGCTTGACATGATAAAACAACGATGGAACGATCCTTCACATGATTCTTCTGTGTCTTATTTAGTATATCCTCTATGTTTAGGTCAACCCTGTTAATGCAAAGGAATATAGGGTCAAAATCCAATGAAGAAATACAATAAGCAAGACAAATTGATAAAAACCATATCTACCTCTCATTGATATTTTGAACAGGCTTGATGTTTAAGAGCAGGATCTTTGGATTAACCACTTTCCGCTCATTAAAACCATCACCACGTGGTTTAAAGGCGATACCTTCTTCAAAAAAGCAGTCATCGACGCAACCACCAGAAACCTAGAGAAAAGAAAACTTAAATGATGCATATGAATTACATAATAAAAAAACATTGCCTTCTCATAACAGTTCTATCAGTTGTATCGTGAACAATCTAAGGTGATGTTTCATGTTTGTTGTTTGAGTGAGGGGTGACATGCAAGTCTTTTTGCAAACACAAAAACTGATTGTTTTCCAACACTTCAATCTTTCACAACAACTATCCTTGGTTTTAAAAAGCGCACCTAGCGCTAGGCGCACCTAGGCGCAAGCTTTAGGGCTTTTTGGTACTCAAGGTGCAGGGTGTACAGAAAGCAAGCGCTTTTGGGCCTTTTTTGTGAGCCTGGGCGCTAAAAAGCGTGAGCTTTTTGTACACAAGAGGAACTTTTTTATAAAAATAAGTATATTTTTTTCTTACCTCTTCTTTCTCATGAAGATTGATCTCTCCTTTCTTTTTCCTCAATGAGAACAATAATCTTTTGAGAATTTCTTTAAAAATACCAAATTTGATCAAAGCTGGACTTAAACGGGTATCTTATTGATGTTTTTTTGGTATTTTATGTGTTGTAAATACTTTATAAATAATTTATAAAATTCTTCATAAGTGTGTGCCTTGCGTACAAAAAGATCACCGCTTTTTCGCTTAGCGCTTTGCGCTTCCGAAATGGACCCTATCGCTTTTGTGCGCCTATCGCTTTTTAAAACCAAGCAAGTATCTCTAAACATTATACCATCAGATCATTTACCTCGAATATATATATATATATATATATATATATATATATAAGTACATAGTACTTTATATACAATTTAACATCATAGAATCATACCCTAATATTTTCTACAAGTTTTACAGTAAGCATACAAATCACACAAATTATATTACATATTTGGAAAATCGAAAATAATTAAAAACAAGGGAAAAACAAGATTGTTAAACAGGCATGTACCTTTATTATTCCAATTGACTCGTACCCATCTTCATATTCACTTAAAATTTTACGAAACGGACCAACATACTCATGATCATATCCTGCAGCATGGACAGCACCAACCATAATCTCTGCCATATGTTTCCGAGAAGGTTCTGAGGGGAACAGCTCTTTCTGGAGTTGTGTGGCATAAAATGCGGATAGTGCGCCTTTCATCTTTGAATCCTCCATGTTTACAGCTGATTCTTTGATCTTGTTGACGATCTATGACATAAATTTTGAGCTTTACAATTAGATGATGGTGATGTTACAAGTTATTAAAAAAGTAAGTACAGATTATTGTATGTACCATATCACACACTGATTTAAAAACTTTCTTGATTAATTCAACTGAAACACCGTTTTGAATCAAGTCGTCGGCGCCTTTTTTAAGCTCTGACCTAAGAATAGGTCTTAAAACATCCTGCCAACCATATGAGATAATTTGAATTTTGTAGAATGCATATTAACTAGCACACATATTTTATTAAAGTTAACAAAAACAGAGAAATAAGGGGGGGAAATGTCATGTACCTCATCAGAAAGCAAAGAGGCGTATGGCTTTTGCATTCGTTCAAGCTGATGGAACGATGTTCAAATAGAACCAAAAGTCAATAAAAAGAAGAAAAAAAAACAGAACTAAGAATTATAAACACTACCAAGTGAGTGAGTGAGAGATAATGATATGAGGCTAAATTAAAAAATGATTACCATAAACGTCGTCAGTATCGATCGATGAGAAAGGGAAAAAGTAATGATGGAATGTGTCCTTCCTTTGCAGCAATCTTCATAAACACAACAGTTAAAATATAAAACACACTTTAAAGTAACTGCTATTATACATACAGAAATTATAATAAATAAAAAGAATTGTGTATAAATATCAATTAAATCTCTACATTGAAATTTGATTCAACTGAAAGAAAGAAAGAAAGAAATTATTACGGGCAGATAATTTGAAACCCTAGTTCCCTCTAATTCTACAAATCGCTAACGACCTATATATTTATTAGAGTTAGTTGTAAACTTGGTCCCACTAGTTTACATACTTGAGTAATGGGGTTCTTTTTCAAGTATCGACGGTCCCTTACTTTGAGTATGTTTTGCAAGATTGTTCCCTTTTTTACAAGACCGTCATTGGTGTCGTTAGATGTGCACGTGGCCATCACGTACACGGGCAATACCGTCTTTTCATACAAAATAAAAGGGACCCTCATTAATAATGAACTCGAAAAGAAACCTCAATTGGTAAAATGTAAAACCACGGGGACCAATTTTTCAATTAACTCTTAATGATACATATTATCATATCTCTCTGTTAAAGGAATCTACCTTTTTTTTTTCCAATTGGCTACGTAACACTCATCAATTGAAATTCAATCTACCCACTTTTCTTCTATTTGCTATATCATCCTTCATTATTTATTATCAGATCCTTTTGTATCACAAACACTAAAATATCAATCCCTTCTAACCAAACATATCTTGCTGCCCAATCTTTCATCACTCTCCCTTTTTATTTTTATCTCATAACACATAACATAATAATTGACAATTAAAAAATAATATTAATTTTCAAATTTACAGCTTAATAATCAAACTATATGAGATGTCACCGTCAATGGATCACGGAGAGAGTCAACGATCGTAAATTGGAAAAGAAGCTAGGACTTTTTCATCACGATAGCTTTAAATTGAATATGGTATGATAATTTTTATTTTATAAATTGTGGCATCTAATAATCTTTTTATCTCATTATCCATATAAAAAACAATATAAAAAGAAAATACATCTCTGTTTTTTTTTCCCTAAAAAATAAATTGGCATTTTGCATATATCAATATCAATCAATACTTCCATCTATGTTAGTTGTATTGTATTATCTTTTAATCTCATTAGTCTAACATGTTTGTTGTTTGTGTAGAACTTCCAACTGTGAAGTGTGTTATGGATAACTCGGAAATTAAAGGGTGAGATTATATTTATCTCAAATATTGGTTTAGAGTTATTTACTTCAAGGAGGCTTGCATTGCCCTTAGACTTCTGGACGATGACATCGAGTACATCAAAGCTACCAAAGAGACCAATTCTTGGGCGACTGGTGCTTTTGTAGATCTCTGTTTCTTATGTTATTTTCGTCTGAATCTATATCTTACTCGGGACATGTGTGGGCACAAACCTGTGAGGTTATCCGATGACATCTCCCACATAAGAAGTGTTGGGACCAGTTTCGACTAAAACTGGCCAGTCTCCAGTTGCATCTGGAGACCAGAAGATTTGTCCATAAATATATTGAAGTCTAGTTGCAGCGTACAGTTAATGCAACTGAAGACTTCCTCCAGTTGAGATCTGATCAAAACTGAAGACATTCTAATTGACGTCGAAGACAACAAGTGGAAGATAGAGAATGACAATGGCAGCGAAGCCCAGTTGGCATTCTACTCAGATAGAAACTAGAGAATATCAGTTTAAAGTCTTTAAAATGCTTTACACTGTTTACGAGGAAGACCTTTTTGCTTTATGCAGCTTTATACAGACAATATCTCTATGATTAAAGTACAAAAGTGCATAAAGCAGGTTAGATAAAGTAACATCTTGATTTACCTTATCAAACATTTCAAAAGAACTCATCTAGTTTCCTTAAATGTTGTCAACCATATCTATATGACAAAGCTGGAATCCCAATGCCAACTTTGTCTATAAATAGATGTCTTTGCACAACAAGAATATAACTTTGCATATTCAAACTTTTGCAATATTCTTGGTGTAATTGTGCAATATTCTCTCAATCGTAAAAGGGAACACTTCACAACTTTAAGTGTTTCGATTGTGAAAGAGAATTTCCAAGTATAGATCATTTGTATTTCATAGGTTGTTAGGATATTTACATTTATGTATTATCTTGGTTTCGCAACAACCTTGTATTTTATTTAACATCAATAAATAAAATACATTTGAAAATTACAACTTGGTCTCACCATTTTTACTTTATTGTATTTATTTATTGCATTGTCATTTTCTCATTGTCAACCGTTAAGTAATCTAACTGAGGACTTGGTATACATTCACTGTAATTGGTCGTCTCCAGTTCTGTGTTTATATTGCAAAGAAATCTCACCATTGACATAAAGGTGTCTTCAGTTAGTACCATTTATTTAGTTGAGACTAATAAGTGGTATCAGAGCATAAGGCTAACATAATTACCTAGATCTGCTAAGATGTCTACTACTGAAGGTGAGACTGGTCCTGGTTATGATGAAAACATTAATGCTAACAATACTGTACCTAATTAAAATGTTAATCAAACTGTTAATACCAATCTTCCTCCACCTCCTCCTAATGCCCCCAACCACGTTCACGTCCATTACTCAAATACTCTTGTTCCCAAATTTGATGAGAATGGTGAAACATTTGGGCCATGGAAGGCCAGAATGCTGCTGCATTTTGGTGGGATAGAGAGGTATATATTAAAAATCCTTAAGAATGGACCATATATACTCATGTCTCTCGGGGTAAGTCCTCTTCTTGATCCAACTGGAAGAAGAGGCTCTAGAGAAAAACCAGAAGACCACTGGCCAGATGAGGATCGTAGACTGGTAGACTTGGATACCAGACTGAAAAAACATGACCCTTGCTGCTGTCCCTGAAGACTTAATTCCAACACTTGTGTTGTTTCCCAATGCCAAGGCAATGTGGGATGAATTGGTCATTCAGCTTGAAGGAGGTGATGATACCATTGTCACTAGGAAAGTTGCTTTGAACAAGAAGTATGAATCCTTCTTTGCTCTACCTAATGAGAGTCTAACTGGTACATACACCAGATTTACTAGCCTTATCAATCAGTTAAGAGGTTTGGGTATTGAAAAAGACAAGGATATCCTTCTTGAGAAAATTTTTGATATTCTTCCATCTAAATGGGAAAAATATGTTTCTTGTCTTAAGACAAGGTAAAACCCTGCATAGTCACACTCTTACATCTCTTTATGGAACTTTTAGATTCACTGAGGATAACAATGCTGCAAGACTTGTGGCTGAACAGGATGCCATAAACCATGCCCAGAGTTCCAAGGTAACCAGTTTCACTGGACAACCTTGTGCTGCTTTAATATCTGTTGAGAATGTCAGTTTGCTTAAAGCCAGTTTGCTTTATAAAGGGAGTATAGAAATATCTCTATCAACCCTTTACATTAGTTACCTACATCACTCACCGCCTTCACTATTACCAGTTGCCGCCATCACCACCATTCACTACCACATCATCACTGTCCCATTACGCGACATGTGCTAGTATATATTTGCAAAAAAAACCGTCGCCATGAAATCTTAAGGGGGCTTTTGGTTTGCGGAATTCCCTGGAATTCATAGAAATTAGAATCTGAATTCCATCCTTTATCATGTTTTGTTGGGACATAGGATGGAATTGGAATTGTAAACTTTTCTTTGAATTCTCTAAAACATGGAATTCAAGATTCATTCAAGATATGGAAGGAATATTTAACATTCCAATGGAATGTGTATAAATTACCAAAAAAACCTACAAACAAATAAATTGTTGTTGTTGTTGTTATTATTATTATTATTATTATTATTATCATTATCATTAATATTATTATTATTAGAAATTCATAAAATTAAAACTAACTTTTTTTGTTATTGTTTTCATTTATTATTATTAATGAAAATATTATAAATAGTATAAATATATAAAATAATAATAATAATATTATATAAAAATAATAAATAATAATATAAATAAAGTATTATTATTATTAGATTATTTATATTATTATTATTTTTATATTTATAATAAAATTATATAAAAATAGTGAATAATAGTAATATAAATCAATATCATTTAAAAATGATAAATAATATTAATATTAATATATATATATAATATAATAATAATATTATAATATTATTAAAATTTTATATATTTATATTATTTTTATTTTTATATATTTAATATAAAATTATATAAAAATAATGAATAATAGTAATATAAAATAATATTTTTTTATATTTATATTATTAATACCTTTTTTTATTTATACTAATAATAATAACTAATAATATAAAATATATATAAAAAATAATATTACATTTTTATATTATTATTGTTTTTTTATATTTATATTATTTATAATATTTTCATTATTATATTAATAGTTTTTATATTTCTATTATAACTATTTATTATATATCATTTACATTATTATTATCATTAATTTATATATTATATTATTGTATGTGTTATAATTTTTATATTTAATATAACTTTAATTAGTATTATATTTAATATATTTTCTTATTTTTATCATTATTTTTCTTCTTCTTATTATTATATTAATACTATTTATATTATTAACATTTAAGTTTATTATTATTACTTATATTAAATTACTACGAGTATTAATATTTATATTTGTTTTATTATTAATAAAGGGTATTCTTGTCTCTTTTATAAATTAAATTCAGATTCTTTTAAATAAATTTCATTGAATTCTGTTAACTAAACGCATAACAGAATTTAAAACTTTCAAATTACAACTTCTTTGATAAATTTCAATTTTTTCAAAAACATTATGTGAACCAAACGCCCCTAAGTAGTTGATTTTCAAAATTTTTTTAATAAAATACCATATAATCTCATATTTAAAAACTGAAAAATGTTTATAAACATCTCGATTAACTTTTAAAATTTTGTTTAACTACAAAGTCAAATACGAAGTTAATTAAGGATTATTAAAAAAATTAACTTATCACTTGGAATAGTTTAGCCGGTTTATCCAAATAACGCGTAGACCCAAATTAAAATTTAACAAATTAAATTTGACAAATTGAGCAAAGTTGTCAAAACAAGACAACCTCACAAAAAAAAGGGCAAGAAAAAAACCTGTCTGTCAACAACCATCATCATCACTTCCAGAACACCACCCAACCCTCATACACTTTAATCATAATCATCCTATATATATATATATATATACAAAATATATACATATATAAAACATCAAGATGGGATCTTCGTTGTCTAATTTAACAGAACAATGGGGACCGGTGGGGTCAGATAATGGGCCAGGGCTGGGTGACATACCTCGGAGCTGTGTAGCCTGTGTTTTTCTGTATCTAACTCCCCTGGAAATTTGTAACTTAGCCCGTTTAAATCGGGCTTTTCGCGACGCTGCTTCGTCGGATGCCGTCTGGGAATCCAAGCTTCCTGGGAATTATCAACATCTTTTGGAGTTATTGCCGCCTGACAAGTATCAGAATCTGTGTAAAAAAGATGTTTTTGCTCTTTTTTCACGCCCAGTTCCCTTTGATGACGGTAATAAGGTAATTTGTTTTTAACTAGCTGAAGTTTTTACTGACTTAGGGTTTTGTTTTCGCTAAATTGATTAAAAACTGCGATTTGTTTCGGATATAGAGACTTATACTTTATCTTTGTAGCAAACTTTGCCGAACTAGAGTTGGGAAAAAAAAGAGTGTTAGGAATTGTGTATGAGGATAATCTCGAGTGATATGATACTTGTTTCGGATATAGAGACTTATACTTTATCTTTGTAGCAAATATGGTATTTTCTTTTCCTCTTTGCTGGAGGTCGGCTAATTTTTTTATACAGCAGGTTTGAGATTGAATCTCAAATGTTAGTTATAGTTAATGTTAATATATGTAGCTGATTATATGGGATGTTGTAGGCAGTATGGTTAGATAAAGTTACTGGAAGAGTTTGCTTGTCAATCTCCGCCAAGTCAATGTCAATAACTGGAATAGAAGATCGGAGATACTGGAATTGGGTTCAAACTGAAGAATCTAGGTTGGCTTTTTTATCTGATGCTCACTATTTCATTTTTTAAGATTAATGCGGGCAATGACATGAGTACATGACAAGCTTGATAAGATACACCTACATAATACATATATCTAGGAATATGTTGGAAGTATAGCAGGTATATAATGTTTAGCCTGTAGACCAAATGGTATCTAACTTTGATCTATGTGAAAAGAAATAAAAGCGTGCAAAAGATGGGTACAACTTGTTTTGAGAACGACGCTATTGTTACGTGTACTGCCGAATACTTTTTTGTATGTAGTTTTGACCTTCTGGGTAGTATTCTGACATGTATTAGTGTTCAAACAGAAGAAGTAAATGTATGCATGAATGCAAGAGATAAAAACGCAAAGAAAAAGATCATTATTTTCTAACGATTGTATAATCGATTCTTCTTTGAATCAGCGTTCATCATATTGTAAAAAATCGATGTCGTACAAATTCTTTTATTGGATTTATATTGTTTTAGTTGATATTCTGGCCAAGAACTTGCTGCATGTAATTTTAAAATTGTTTTTCTTAGGGTTGTCTTCCTTTAAATTTAGTTGCCATATTTATAGGATTTACCCTTCATTTGGATTGTCTATAGTCGCCTCTTTCATTAGGAGGTAAGGGAAAGTGGATGAGCCTGTGTATAAGCAATATCTTTAGGGTTATCGAATCCATTTTGACTTATTATCTTAGAAAAGGAAAATTGCAATGTGGCCAAGTTTGAGGTTATGACTTAAAAGTTGTCGATTTACATACATGTTAGAAATTGGTGTGGGGGGGAATGGGTTGTGGTGGCTGTTGTTAAGTTGATCAACATTTTCAGTGCAATTTATGATTGTATAAGCAAATGTCAATGAACTTCCGTGACTTATGGTTAAACCCTGTAAGTAGATGACTCCTATAGTCCTACACAACCCAAGGGAGTAGACCTCAAAAAATGGAGTTTTCAATGTTATCGACTTGCTCAGGATAATACATGTTCTCTTACATCTTATTATGTGGTATAAAGTATTTACAATAGTATTGCGGTAAGATAATCTATATGTCATTGCTCGTGTCTGTGGGTGCTCCATCTTTCCGTGTAAGATGCCACAATTGCATCATTGTTTTAAAATCCCTGAGTTATTTTGGTTACTTATGTAAAAGTTAAGGAAATGTGATGATCGTGGTCTCACTACCCAGTTTGAGATTTATCCAAAGATCTGTCTCTTGAGTTTCTATGTTGCATTATCCAATGACAATGAAAAAGGGAACTAATACTGGTGCATGTTCAGTAGAGGTGGCAAGATGGTCTGGTTGGGTAAGATGGCAAAGACATCTTGAGTTGAAATTGGTCTTAGAGTTTCTGTCGAAACGGTCCAGGTTGTGTTGGTCTCCAACCACTAGTTGTGAATACAAGAACAATATATAAAAAAAGGTAAGTGGGTAGGAACCCTCTGGTCCCATGTATCCTCTTGGTACCCAGAGGGCACAACACGTAGAACTCATGCCCGGTGACTAACCATTCTCACACATGGATCGCAAGATATAGTTTCTCCATTTGCCTTTGGCAAATTTTGAACTGAGCCTTCATCTGTGGGCCTATGTCACTGAGGATTTATGGGCCTAGGATGAGCCGGGAAATAAAGACTCCAATAAGCACAATGAATTAAATTATGTAAACCATTCTTAAAAATGAAGGTATATAATAAAAGTTATCCAGATATATAACATTTAAGAAGAACAAGAGGTTTTCCGATACACTAATAATAATTATAATACAAATACCAATATTAAGTTTTCAAACCTATCTAACTTTTAATTAATTGGCTCTATCATTGTTTCGACTTTTCTTGTATTGTTGCTAACTCAATAAAAAAAATAGTGAGGAAGTACCTTTTTTATGTGCCAATAAACAGCGATGCTATATTTTTTTACTGACAAAAAATGTGTAGGTGGTTTTTTTTATGGCTAAGGTATTTATATATAGAAGTTTAAAATTTGAGCCCCTTACAAAATGGACCCCAGCCATTGTCCGCTTTGGCTTATGCAAAAGCTGGCCATGGCTCATATGGTCACATGGTGGCGGTATCACTGGGGTTTCACCCCATTGGTAATACAAGAACAATAGAAGTACACCAGTAATCTATGTCTTACAATAAAATGATTTAGCAGGTTGTATGCATAAATATTAGACATTAGCAACAGTCGACTTATTGCAGTCAACCAATTTTTTTTAGGCACCCCCAACTTTCCTTTCGTCTTTCCTCACAAACCACCCACCTCTCCATCACTGAAGCCACATATTGCTCAGGTACACAGCTTGTTTCTAAGTAAATGGAACAATTCATACATATTACTCCAAACTTATATTTACTCAAATTGCAAGTATTCAATGCTTAATCCCTAATGTAAAATGCTTTTATGCATAATATATTTTATATGATGTTTGGCAAGTTTGGAGATATATATCAAAACTTCCCCATTACTAAATTGGTTGAAATTGCCACCTATATTAGCAAGCCAACTTAGCACAATTATTTTGGACGTGTTAGTTTTCAGCAGATATACATGTCTCTAATAAACAAGTTTCTGTACCTTTTTATTTCTTCAATGTTATGCTTTAATCTGAAGTTTTCTATGATGGATAAGCGCTCCTCCAGTTGATGGTTTAGTGCTGTTTTTTCTTTTTTGTGTGGGTAAATAGTGCTGGTTAACGTACCTTGAGACTTTATTTAACGTTCTGATGTTAAGTGTGTAACCTCTTCTGTATGCTCCACTCCCCTTTTTAGGATTTCACTGAATGATTAATCTACATAGGTTCTATGTATGCGTAAAGTCTATTACCCTTTTTGCTTCCTCAATCCGCATCATATTACCCTTTTGTATGTTAGTCTACAAATACTTGCCAGCATCACGTTGTACTATGTTCTCTTTTTGATACATAGAGCTTATAACTTAATACATAAGATGTACAGTAACTCATGTACAAGCTTGGTATTGTGTTATTTTGAAAGTGATTCGAAATTTTGTTTTTAATGTACATTGCTTATAATATTGTATAGCCCTTTCGTTTTATTAGTCTACAAAGTTCTGCCAGCGTCACATTGTATTATGTATTTCTTTTTGATATATCGAGTTTATAACTTAAAACGTAGGATGTACAATAAATCATGTTACCAGCTTAGTATTGCATTATTTTAGAAATGATTGAAACTTCCCTTTTGATGTATAATGTTATTGCATTTTTCTAAAAATGTTTTGATTATTTTATATTCCAAACATTGGATCGTCATGGGTTCCTCTCCTGCTAAAACCTCCTAAGGTTTTCTCCTATTTATGTGTTGTATCTTTAGCAGTAATTGATATCTCTTTAACGTATGGAGAACATATTGATTCTGGTAGTGTTTGCAGGTTCAATGTCGTGGCTTATTTGCAGCAAATATGGTGGTTTGAAGTGGATGGTTCAGTAAAATTCCCTCTTCCGCCAGATGTTTACACATTATCAGTTAGAATACACTTGGGAAGGTTTTCTAAAAGGTTGGGACGCCGTGTTTGTAATTTCGAACACACCCATGGTTGGGATATAAAACCGGTTAGGTTTGACATGTCAACATCAGATGGTCAAGAAGCATCCACGGAATGTTTCTTTGACGATTGTGCCGAAGATTATGTGAACGGATGTCACAAACGGGGTTGCTGGATAGAATATAAAGTGGGTGAGTTCATAGTCAATGAGTCCAATCCTATTACTGAAGTGAAATTCTCTATGAAGCAGATAGATTGCACTCACTCGAAAGGTGGAATATGTGTAGATGCAGTATCTATAATCCCCAGCAATCTAAACTTTGGTAGGAGAAAGGCGTTGAACTAATCTGAGGTAAGTTTTATGTGCAGTTTTTCAGTACTTCTTAGTGTTTAGTTAGTAAATATAATGGAGGTGTCTTGATAGGTTTTTGCAATTATGTCTGTCACCCTGTCTAATGAAAGTACTATAGATGTGTTTCCTCATTCAGTTTTGGTTCAATACATTTTTGGCAACTTTTATCCAGAAAGTGCGTTGTGAGAACTAATATGCTGCAATGGGATATAATTATGTGGTTTCCTTCAAACATACATCTGTGACTCTCATATTGCATTTTTTAAATTATGGCGGAATGATTTTTCAGGTCATCATACTGTTTAAGGCATCTGTCGAAAGTTATTTGCTTTGTATGACACTTAAACCTTAGAACCATTTACTTATATAAGCAGTTCAAGATTAGATTTGTTTGTAGATTATGTAGTCTATCAGTGCGTGATTAGAACAATGGCAGACCAAAGAAGACCAAATAGAATTGACAATAAAAGGGAATGGTTTGTGTTATTTTAATACTTGGGAGGGAACATAGAAATCAGAAGAACCGGCCGAATGGTTAACTTCTCTGACCATGCTAATAGCCGTAAGTCGACAACACTCGAAACATATTCTTCTGGATTCCTTAATTGTTTCCACTACTAGATATATACTAATGATTTCTTTCTTTGAGCATGACAACTAATTATGTGTGCCTTCCCGAAATTTCTTCCTTCTGTAAACTTTCCTAACTTTAGGCCCGTTGGACTGCTTTCTGTGAATTTTTGAAATTTTAGGCCCGTTGGGCTGCTGGTTCAACAATTGATCCATATTACTTTCTAATGTGCACAACTGCTGACTGAAGTTTTCGAAGTTTAACCTCAAATATAAATAGATATATTTGTTTTCTGAAGGAACCAAAATCAGCAATGATGAGTCTTTTTGCAAGATGGTAGAAACTACCAAAAGGCAAAAGAGTTGGGAAATATGTGAAATTTACTGTATGGATTTGTTTAATTGTAGTTTCACAGGTTTCCTGTCTGAATTTGCTTAAGTTATAGCAGGGTAGAATTCTGCATATTTTTATCGGTTAACTCTAGACATTAATCGTGTATGGAATGAAGACGATTTTGTTCAAAATCATTTTCCAGAAAATATTTCACCAAGCCAAATGCTTGATCTGAGTTAATGAAAGTCAAGTAGATTGAGTGTTAGATGAGCCATAAATAGCATTGTCAAGAATCTTGTTGAATCCACCTTAACCAGATTATGAGTGTTAGTTGAGCCATAAATAGCATTGTCAATAATTTTGTTGAACCCTCTTTACTTAGAGTTACGCCACATAAGTAAATTCGGTTATGTAGTAATGTACTTTTTAGAACCTAAATGCGAATACCTGAAGATCTGCATCTGCCTAGACTGATTCATAGTCAAGATAAGATGACCATTTTGGGCATTATCTATTTTCTACACAATATATATATATTTCTGGTCTGATTCATTCTAGCAAGTAGCCCAAATTACATAATGGTTCAAGTTACTGGCGGTTATGATGAGTAGTTCCATTTCAGTTCTTTGATCATCCCTTCTTATGTATTTATTTACAATTTTACATAATCATTTAGACGAAATGCATATATCATGCACTAATTTGTTTTTTAGCTGCCCGTTTTTAGTTATCTGATGTATGTATAATTTTTATTTTTTGAACGGTATATATATATATATAGTGGATTAAAAACTGAATCTGATATACGATGAAGGCAGCTGCAGACTCTTAAGGGGATGTATCATTAAGAACCTCTGGAAATATCGATTCAATGTGTGCTTCGACACAATGTAAATTTGTAAATGTTTCTTCGAAACTAATAATTGTCACGTGGAGCGCATACGCATAGAAGTCCAAGTCAATCTGAAAAGACGCTTGTAACTGATTTTGTATCTTGCAGTCGAAAACAAGAAAGAAACAATACATATTGTCCTAAACAAATTACAGCATTCATGGCCTCATGTGTTATTTAATTGAAACACTCATGAGGACTTAGTATTCCATGTATTATATATCTGTTTGAAATCCCAAATTTCTACACCTTGTCAATCAATTGCATCTGCATACTTAGCGTGTGTGAAACTGAAAATACAATTTTACATGTGTCAAGCATGCACGCAAGTGAGACCTCCCGATTCAAACTCCATGACCGAACTTTCAACTCCGGTTTTAACACATAAGTCAACACATGCACCCCCACGTCGTTGTATCTATGGACATCCTTACAAAGACTGGAAAGGGTGTTTCGGGATTTAAGGTATTCATATTTGCAGATATACGGATCTTACAAATTTTTTGTTTGAACTACTTCTACATGGTGAAAAAAATTCTGACTTGCAAGTATGTTTCTGGCCAGCATTCTCTGAGATGGTGAGTGGGGATGGGGTAGCTAGTTTGGCAGATATGTAGTGAGTAAATAGTGGATTAGATAGAGTAATAACTAAATGTTTAGTACTATGCGGGGCAAAACCAACAGGTGAATCAGGAATGTGGGGATGATGTATTTAAATACGGCAGTAATTATAAGGTCTCTCATGTTACACATCAACATGGCTATAAATTCTGCTCGGTGATACTTGTACTAGGTTCGGCGCAACTTACAACATCATCGTCACATCATCGTCTTCAATAAATAAGTACGGAGAACCTTTGGGTTTAGCGTTATTCGCTCCTCATGTACCCATATTCTAGAAGAAACCCGGTTATTTCCGAAAAACCCTCGTCTCCGATGAGCATTTTGCTCACACCCGGTTAATTACCCAATATCTTAAAATGTCAAGTCCGCAAATACTAGTCTAGATGGTTGGTCTTTAGCTAGCTCTCTCTATATATATATCACGTGTTGCGGCAGTTAAACGGTGATGATAATATAAAACAGCAGGAGAAGAATAAATATGCGTGTGTGTAAATAGGAATGAGAGAAAGAAGTGACTGTGTGTTAGAGATCTAGAATTAAAGGTAATGTGTGGATTATGGGCAATATGGAGATATTGAAAAAATTACTTAAATTTCCTAAAATAGATTTTCAATTTGTTTTATACAGGGTATAGATATGTATATATACACGTATAGGAGAAATATAATTTGAGGACACTCCTTTCTAAAAAGACATGAGACATTTGTATAAGCCACTTATTTTCTTTTTTCTCATTTCTTCTTTTTTTTTTAACTTTCTTTTAACTTTTAATGGGCAACCATAAGGCTAAGAGTGGAACCTATTAGGTAGATCATCCCATCACTGATCACTCTCTATGACCTATTACCCTATAAAAACTTATCATTCCACTAGCTACATCTTATTAATACCGGTAAGGGCGAAACCAGTATCAGAAAATATAAAATATTAAAAATGAAAATGAAATAATTATAAATTTATATCAAACGGGGAAAGAGGGAGCAAAATGACTAAATGAGAATTGTCCCCTTGTTTCTTTAGGAAGGGTGTCTCCTATTTGGTGTCGGTTTTTTCGGTTTTGGTTCATTCGGTTCGGTTTTTCGGTTATTTTTTTTTACGCCTCTACGCACCTCTACACGTGTATCAGTATATGTACTTAAATATGTGTGAATTAAAGAGAAGTAACCATCCAGTTTTAATAGCCATGTGCCCATATATATGGTCTCAACATCAAGAAATGCTAGCTGAGATAACTCAGGTTTCACTTTTTAATCTTGCTAGGTAGCTAGCAGCAATGCTTATTTAGTTATTTATTGATGGAATGGAGCACATTAGTTAAGACTCGTTATATGTGGACCACTTCTTTAGTACTCACTGTTTAATTAGTAAACTTTTTTGTGGAAAGACGTCATGGTTTTTTCTGTTTTCTATTTTTTTTAACCAAATGGGTTTTGGACCCATAAACAAATATCGGCATCAAATTATGCATTTTAACTTTAGACCAAAGCTTTTCGCGTTTAAAGATTTTCCCAATTCTTTTGATTTGGAAAAGTAGAAGTATGCTTGTATTCATGTAATACAATAACTAAATATTTTTCAAACTTTCGTATTTCATATGTCGAACTGTCGAAGAACTTGATCGTTAATCTTGTAGAGTCACAAACTTAATGTTGACTATAGTTGCCCAGAATAAGAGTCGCTGACGACTAGTAGCACTTAAGTTTTTTCACCTATGATGACTCGAATTCATGGAGATTGGAGGAATATTGTAGCTATGATGTCCTCTAAACGCTGCAATAATACTATGAAGTTATTTCAGCTAATCCCTAGCTAGTCCAGTCGCTGGACTAACAAAAGTTGGCTTTTTCATTTAGAATAAACTTTATACTCGCAATTGATTTAGAAATAGGAAAAAGTTTATATTTAATACAAATAATAACCCTATAACGTAATCAAATGTAACTCTTATATTTATGTGAAGAGTTTACAATCATTGGCGGATTTAGGTTTCCGGCTCATGGGGGCCCTTAAGACCCTAAAACGATAACTTAGTTGCACAAATAAGAGGAATGGGTCGAGTTGGGTCACAAGGTAATATAAGCAGTACACACTTAATAATACGACTTAAAGTACAAGAAGTTACTGCTATGACTATTATTATTATTTGATGAGTTTTCTTGATAATGTTTTTATGAATTACCAATACCTTTTAAACATTATTTTCAATATTTGATACCAATTAAATAGCTATTTTTTGAGTTGTTATATATTATTCTACGGATTTGAGTTAATTTGAATTTAATGGATACAATGGGCATTTTTACCTTGTAACATGTCCATTTATTCGTTTAAAATTTCGATTAAAGAGAAACTTGGTAGACTTTTTACACAACTTGTCCGGTTTTCAAATTGAATTCGATCTGTTGTGTCACTTGACTCATCTTTTTGTGGCATCAACGACATGTGACTCTTTTGTCCGTGCGGTTTTTATTTCTCTTCCTCACTTCTATGACTTCCAAAAATGGGAATGTTCTTTTTGGTTCATGCGAAGAAAAAAAGTATTTGTCAAGTTTGTTTATTCCCGCAATAAAAGAAACTTGGTCGGTATGGTTATTGGTCACTGAGTCAACATACTTAATATTGACTATTTGACTCATGTTCGCTATCATGTATGTTAACCGATGATTATTGGTCGTTGAATACCTCTCCTTCTTGCTTGCTAGTTGGTGACTTACATTAACGATAAGTCCTTTTAACTAATCACTAGTCCAATTGCTGGACTAACAATTCATAAATCCATCATTTTCTCTCTCTCTTTTTTTTTTATAAATGTAAATCGGCATTGGTAATTTCAAAAGTTTAAAAATAAAATATCGTCGCTATCTCATGTATTATCAAGATAACCATGAATCGGTACACTTGAACATCCTTCAGTGCATGATATGTATTTTTTTGCCCTGTAAAACTTGGAAGATACGATGAAACTTTTTGACCCCGATTCTTCAATACAAAACCATACTATTGACTATTCCAATCAATGAAAACCAAAAATCCAAATGCCCCTAAAAACGGAAGGGGATTTCCTCAAGTTTCTCCAACTTGACTAGTCAAGTTGGGAGGATCTTAACTCTTGATTGAAAATTAAGGGCTAAGATTCAAAGTTAATGATTGAATTTTAGCCCTTGATTTTCAATCAAGGGTCAAGATGTCCCCAACTTGAGTCAAGTTGGAGATTTAACTTGAGAGAATCCTCATCCCCCAAAAATACACACAATATAACATCATAAATATAAACAGCAGTAAGATACTAATAATTATTATCCAAATATAATACTATATTTAAATATTATTATTAATATTTATTAGTATTTATAGAAAAAATCTTACTAATATGTTTTTTTTTATTGATAACTTACATTTTTAACCTTATTAATTACTTACTTTATAACTATTACATTTTGTAACACCAACTTAAAAAATGTTTTAAATTTTTCATCATTTAACAAATTAGAAAATTTTAACATATTATTATCAATTTAACAACTTATTAAACAATCAAAATCGTTGATTTTAGTAAATGGTTCTTATCTTAGACTTAATATTTACTAAAATTAGGAAAAGTAAGCGACGATTTATACAAAATTTTATAATTTTTAAATCACTAATTCTTTTTGTTTTAATTTTATTAACCGATAATTCACTATTTAATACTAATTTTCATTTATTTGAATGTCAAACTCTATCTTTTAATTCGATCATGAATCTCAAATATTCTTTTTCAATCAATATATTTAGTTCTTAAAATTTGAGTTTACGATTTTTCTTTTTTGCAACAAATTGATGCAATGTTTTGAATTAAAGATAACGGGTACAATACTCAAGTAAATTGTTATTAACTTTTTTTTTAATTAAGAATTGGATAGTAGTTTAACGTCCACTTTTTAAGTATAGGCAATTGCATAATATGATATCTCGAGTTAAATTGAAAAGTATTTTAAGTTGGTGATAAATAACAAGTATCTAATAAAAAAAATTATAAACAAATATTGTCTATATAAACGTATTAGAAAAGATTAAATACAATATATGCTTTCAAATTTCAATGCTTTAAAATTGTATTCTTTCAATTTGATTTTAGCTACATATTGTTGGGTTTCCGTTAATCGCGCAACTAATTTGGGTCTACAATGAACATTCGTTTTCCGCAAGGTTTTCAAAGTCAATTATTAAAGCATGAGTGGTATCTTTTGTAAATAATTAAAACGGTTAATTATTTGAACTTAAAACAATTTTATATACTAATTAAAAGCATGTTTTAAAAACCACGAACATTCTTATTTAACAATCATTAGTCTCAATGTAAACGAATTAATATGATTAGTTCGTTTAGACAATTAATCTAGTTTAATCATCTAAAGAGTAATGCCATTAGTTAAAGTGAAATAATTAACAAAACAATTAAACCTAGTTTAATTCCCTAAACATAATCAAAGCCAAGGATCTAACATGCATGCGAATAAAGCAAAGTAAAATAGATAAACATAATTAAATAGAATGAAAGAACACTAACCTTTTAGCGCGCGAAAACCCTAAATCGACTTAGCTTTAGTCGACCACCACCTCACGAACCATGAATAGAACTCCTTGCCACGAACTAAGAGTCTAAGTGTAAAACTCCTCAAGAGGTGCACATACATGAACAAATCCCTAAGACTAGCTAGTTGCTAGCCTTAACTTGTATTATATATATATATATATATTATATATATATAGGATAGAGATCAAATGAGAAGGTACCTTAAGAAGGGAATGGAAAGAATGTTCATTTTTGATTTTTTTTAGCTTGCTTTTTAGAATTTTTTTCTTTTTTTCACTTTTTTCATTCTCTCTTTAATTAACTGATTCCATATAAAAATTTTAAAAAATTTTAAAAAATATTTTTTTTCAAAGGGCGTAGCCCGTAAGCTATAGGCGAAGCCTCTCAGTCTATGGCGGAGCCATGATAGCTAAGGGCGAAACCTGTTAGGTAGATCACCCCATCACCAATTACCCCCTATGACTTATCATCCTCTATGACCTATCACTCCCACCAGCTATCCTTTATTAATATCCTTAAGGGCGAAGCCCGTACCGTACTCTTACATGTATAACTCACTAACTCAGGTTAGAATTTTTTTTTTTTAATTTTTAATTTTTTTTTTCATGGATTGAGTTAAAAAAAGAATGAAAAAAGTGAAAAAATAAAAAAAAAATCAAGAAATCAAGCTTAAAAATTAAATAAAAAACGGACCTTCTCTCCCTTATTTTCTTAAGAACCTTCTCTTTGGATCTCTACCCTATATATATATATATATAATATAACTAATATGCAAAAGCCGGAAACCCTAACAGATAGCTAGAGGATTTCGATCCAAGCTAGGAGGGAGGGACGAAAACTGTGATGAATGGTGCAAGGATTCAAGAAAGAATAAGGGTTTTTTTTATATAGGCATAGAAAACCCTAACAATTCCTTATTTGAATCAATGTGGGATGAGGAAACAAGTTTCCTTCTCCTTCCCTTCCTTTGATTCGTGACCGCCCCTATGGGGTATCAATGGGCTAATCTAATTTGGTCCATGATCAAATGGATTGGTCCATGGTGCTTAGGAACCAGATCCGATTTTTACCTGATTCGCGGTTTCGGCACGAAAATCATTTCCAAATCTATTTTTGAAAAGTTCTTATATTTTACATATTTTTACAAGTTCAACTAGTCTTTCAATGTTTTTCGCATGTGACTCTTCTTGGATCATTTATAAACGACCGTATAAATTTCGTTGAGATATTTCAATAATTTCAACACATATTTCACATTTAAACTTATATATTTAGCAATTTATCTTATCTTGAATATATAATAAACGACCATGTATTTGATACGGACATAAATCTAATTACTTAATAAAAAGGAATATCTCTCCCCCTTCCAACAAAAGTTAATAGAAAAGACATCTTTGCCTTTTTCTAACTATATTCCACCATTACATCCATGATTTATCTAAATTACTCTTAATGAAATATGTTACAATAAGATCTGGAGATCCTCTAAAGTTCAAATTAACTTTATAGGTAAAGTTAGTTGATTTTGATCATTTGATTAAAAGGTCAAGATAAAAAATTCATTTTTTAAGCTTAACTTTTTTATTTTAATTCAAGGGTCAAAATTCTTTTAACTTTACCTATATAGTTACTTTAACTTTAAAGAATCTCTATCCTAAAATCCCCCAACCTATAAAATAACTACACTACTTTATACAACAATTACATTTTTTTTAAACAACAGTGGTGATTGGACTCAATGGCATGCCTCTTCATCGCCCGGCAGTGATCGACCACGTTACCAACAACCACACCATTGTTACCACCACCGCCGTCGCCACCATTACCTGTGACCATCGCCACAACTAACACCATCATTACTCGCTACCATTACCATCATCGCCTTCGTCGCCACCACATCGCATAAGTAAAAGTTTATGTATATTGTAAAGTTGTACCATGTTATTATAAAATAATTAACAACCATGGTACTTTTATCACTTCCCATAAATAGTTTTTCCATAAATTACCTCTAATCTCAGTGCAAGGAATTTAGCAATGAGCACGTTGCTATCAATTAGGTCTACCTTACCTTATCATGTTTTTTATTTTTCACTTAGATAGAAATCTCCTTGGAGACCTCGCTTGCTAGTTCATTAATTGCTTTGAGATATGATGAATTTTTTTTTTGAAATAGACATTTTAGGAAGTCTATTTGTCAAAAGAGTTATCACTTAAAAAAATTTTTGGAAGTGGGTATTCCTGTAGTGGGAATACCGGACTCAAAAATCTCAAGCGACACCGGTTTTCCCACTACCGGTCTCGGTTCAAATAGCGAGACCGATAGTGGGAATACCGGTCTCGTGGTGTAATCTGACAAGTGTGTGGCAGTGTGTACAGAGGAGAGAGACCGAGACTGGTATTCCCACTACCGATCTCGAAAGGAATCTGACAACTTCTTTGTTGTGCTTCTTTGACTTCTAAAACTATATTCATTTAGGTAAAGTATATAAGCATATATAGTACATTTCTTTGTGTTGGCGTTGTGAGTATGATTCGTATACCACATAAAGTAATGTACGTATAGATCGATCATATATATACCAGATAACTTAAGTAATGATTCGTATATCAAAAATATATGTAAGTGCATCGCAGTCATTGTGTTGATTGTGTGTATAGTATATGTTACGTACATGCATATATATAGGTAGGCTGGTTGAAACGTAAAAATAGCACTACAATTGCGTACATGTATTCCATGGATTGTATTCATGTATCATATCTGCATTTCACTATCCCAGATGATATTTTTTTAAGATGTTTTTTAATTCAATTACTATATATATACTAACGGTACGAGAAATCCCTGGCTTGGCATATAGTAAAATACGAATAGCGAGACCGGTAATGGGAATAGCGGTCTCGGTCTCTCTCCTCTGTCTTCCTGCCACTTCACTTGCCTGCCACCCTTTGTCGTATGCACATGAGACCAGTATTCCAACTACCGGTCTCGCTATTTGAACTGAGGCCGGTAGTGGGAAAACCGGTCTCACTTGAGATTTTTGAGTCCGATATTCCCACTACTGGAATACCCACTTTCACAAATTTTTTTGAGTGAAAACTCTTTTGACAACTAGGCCTCCTAAAATGTCTATTAAATTTTTTTTTTTTGAGATATGATAAGATGTCTTCGTAAGACCAAATATGTTAGGTAAATGAGTAAACTGGTAAATAGATAAAATTTTTCTTGTTCGTGTTATCCTTATACGGCGAAACAAGGCCGGCTCTAAGGGTGTGCAAAGGTGCCACCGAGCCGGGTCCACTCCCTTGAGGGGCCCACCAGGAAAATGAAAGAAAAATACTTGCAGTTATAGCTTTAATGGAGGATTTGAGGTTGCTGCTAGTAGATCTAAAACAAAGAAGACGACGACAGTGTTTTATTGACCAGTTGTACTTTGTAAAAATAACTCCTTGTATTTATACATAGTTACAACTTTAACCCCTAACTATATAACTTAACACGGAGTCTATGTTTAATCAATTTCATGACAATCTTTACGTAGTTCAATATATGTTTGCTTCTAAACAAACTAATAAACTCTTTAATTATGAAACTGTTTTAAATTTCTTTTATGATTCTATTGTACATTACTTCTTTTTATAATTTGATGTTTAAGTTTACGATTGAACAACGAAGACACTAATTATCGTAATATCATGCTTTTTTTATTTTTGACTTATTATTTAGGGGCCCAAATTTAATTTTTAAGCCGCGTCTTATAATTTTTTTTATTTTTCCGGAGACGGCACTGCGAAACATGTTTTGAATCGAATGTGACGGTTTGATCATTTTTTCTTTATCTGTGTCCGATTTTAGTCATTTTCATGACTGCCTTTAACATATTTGCTTAAGGTAAAATTTGAACTTGTGAAGTCTTGCTTATCATGATGCAATTTTAATTTTTATGTTACCAAATGACTCAATGTTAATCAAAGACCGATAAACCTTCATAGTTTATTATTTTTGTATAAATCTCAAAACTAATTAAACTAGAATGTTTGAAACCATATATAAAACGACATGAAACTTGAAAGAAACCAAATGAGTCATAGATTTAACTAATATAATTATTAGATTAAATAATTTTTATCTTGCATTTTAGTTGGGCCTATCATATCATTAGATCAATTGTTGATGGTTACTAATATATATATATATATATATATATATATATATATATATATATATGAAAAAGTGAGTATAAGGTTGTCCGACACCTAAACTAAGGTGTGGAAACCCTTCACATACTAATTTTTTAATATTTGTTGAATTTTAGTTAAATCACATGGCCCCCATGAATTTTATGGATTAAAAAAATAATATGTGATTGTTCCACACCTAATCTTAGGTACCTAACAGCCTTATATTCCCATCCCCTATATATATGTGGGAGGGAATATAAGGCTGTTAGGCACCTAAGTTGGGTGAAAAACCTCTTACATATCTTTTTTTAAACCATAAAAATAATGGGAGGTCAAACATCTATTCAAAATATTAAAATATTGATATGTGAGAGATTTTTCATCCAATTTGGGTGCATAACAACCTCATACTCACATTTCTCATATATATATGTGTGTGTGTGTATATATGGACTATATATAAATTGAAATGAAAAAAATAGTTGGGATTGGTGTTTTTCATAGTGTTCCTCTCATAACAAAAATGTATAAATTTATATGTGTCTATGTAATATATATATATATATATATATGTTAAGTCTGGGATTCGTTGAAGAAGACTTGCTCACTGACGTGTGTCGTTAGCAAGTATTCAGCAAGTTATCAGCAGGTGAAGTGACCTCTTCAGCAAGTTGAATGCTCCAACATGGTGGTCATGGCGGGAAGAATTCAAATAAAATAAAGACAAGAAGTCACATGGTGGTTAACCAACTGTAATTTGCCTTGAATGGCAAAGGTACATGTTGGGACCAAAGCAAGGGTTCTCTCTCTCATACCCGATTTGGTATAGAAGACAAGGGCACATGATTCAAGTACCATGAGCCAATGGGATGTCGACAACCACCATCAAGCTAGTCACCATCAAAGAAGGCTGTGTTGCCCTAATCCTTCTCTATAAAAGGCAACACAACCGCATTGTTATAAAGTGTGTTAGTCACCTCAAAAGTGTGTCACTTGTATTTGTATTGCTTAAGTTTCTAGTGTGTCTAAACTTATTAATTTACTTTTGTTCATTTGTATTTCTTGTAAGTCAAGTGTGTGTAATCGACCATGTATTCATTGTTTAATCAATGAATCATATGATTATGCTTTCCTAGATATATTACTCTTGAACTTGTTCATTCTTCTTGTTTATTTACTTATTTATATTCTTGTCTTGTTGCTAATATACAAGTCGTGCATTCGTGGACCATCAAGTGGTATCAGAGACACCGTTCCTAATCTATTGGAACAAGATCTGTTTGCCTTCTTGTTTATATTTAATTTCTGCAACTTTTCTCTTCTTAAATATCTTTTTTCTTTCTCTAAAACAAGAAAATGACTTTAGTTCCCAGTCTTGTGAATACACGTGACTTTGGTTATATGTCTACTCCTCCAAAATTCGAGCCCAAAGATTTTGGGTCTTGGAAGGAGAGAATGCTTCTTCACATTTCTGGTGTTGAACCTTACTTAATAACTATTTTAACCAAGGGTCCTTATATCCCCATGTATGTCCACAGAACCCCAGGTGCTACACCTGAGGATCCTGAAATTGTTGAGGACCTGGTTAAACCAGTGGTCCAGTGGACTGATGATGAAAGAAAATTGGTAAATCTTGATGCCAAGCTGAAAAACATGATTGTTGCTACTCTCCCTACTGAAATCATGAAGCTTGTCATCAAGTATCCCTCTTCAAAAGAAGTCTGGGATAGGTTAGTCAGTACCTATGAAGGTTCTGCTGACCTTATCAAAATAAAGAAAATAGACCTAAAAAGGGCCTATGAAAACTTCTTCTCTCTTCCTGATGAAAGTCTTGAGGGAACCTATACTCGCTTCCAAGGGTTGCTCAATGATATGACTAATGTTGGCATCACTCATGATAACTTTGAAGTATGCCACAAATTCATTGATTCTCTTCCACTCAAATGGCAAAATTTGAGGCAAACCTTACGTACCACAAAGAAAATTCAAGAACTTGATCTTGAAGAACTCTTTGGGACTCTTCAATTTGAAGAAAGGGCTTTGGCTCAAAATGTACGTGCCTCTGCTGATGCCAAGAGACATGCTGGTCCTTCTTCTTCCTCCATCAGCATGTCTTCTCATCCCATTTCTGATCCTCAAGCTCTTGTTTCTACTGAGCCCATCGATCTCTATGATGGTGCCAGTACTTCTAATCTTCCAGCACCCATCCAAACTCTCTTCGATGAGATGGATGTTGAAGAAAAGCAAGAAATGTTTAATGATTTCATGGGCTTTGCCCTGGTTGCTGGTAGAAATTACTCCAGAAAATGGAGCAATCGTAAAACGGTTGGTCCAT
The DNA here is from genome assembly GCF_010389155.1 of Erigeron canadensis. Classification (NCBI taxonomy): domain Eukaryota; kingdom Viridiplantae; phylum Streptophyta; class Magnoliopsida; order Asterales; family Asteraceae; genus Erigeron; species Erigeron canadensis. Next base: position 7,362,662 of record NC_057766.1, read on the forward strand.
TCAAACCTTCTGTTGACAAATCACAGGAGGAATGCTGGAAATGTGGTAGAAAAGGCCACTACCAGAAGGAGTGCAGGGTCTCTGTTCCCACTCCAGCAGCTTCTAAAACTAACTCTTCTAAGTCTGCTGATGAATACACGAACAAGTATTATCAGCTAAAGGCAAAAATGGCTGAAAATGAAGCATCCAAAACTCCAGCAAAAGGCTTAGTTGCTGAAGAACATGATTGGGCTGACTCCGATGAATCAGATGATGACGATTATGTTGACACCATGTGCCTCATGGCACTCGTTGATGGTGATGCACTGACAAAGGACCAAGTCTCTTCAAGTCAGTGGGTTAACATTACTGTTAAGAAGGTACACTCTCTTCCCTCTTCTTCTGACTCTGACAGAACCAAAATCATTGGGTCTGTGTCTAGTGATCTTCAGTTCGTAGAAAGTCTACGAGCTGATCTCCAATCTAAACTTAACTCTGCTGGTGTAGAGCTAAGTGAAAAATCTGAAAAGCTTCAGAAGCTGAAGAATGTTCATGTGGAACATCAATCTCTGGAAATGATCACCCAAAAACTTCAACTTGAGAATGAAAAACTCAAAAGTGAAGTTGCCAATCTGAAGAAGATTGTGACCTCCTGGTCAAAAGCTTCTAAGCTTCATCATCAATGCCTGAGTGAGCAAGTCCCTGCTCAAGTACAAGCAGTGATTGGTGGAGACTATGACGCTTCTACCTCACTCGCTGACTCATTCAAAGATGATGTCAAACCTGAGATTGCTATTCCTCCTCCTTCACCAGTATCTATCTCTCCTGAAGAAATGAAGCAATGGTACTTTGTCAAAGGACAAAACGACTACCATGCTGAGATGGATGCTAGTACCTTTTCATCCACCAGCATGACCTCTTCAAATGCTAAAAGTACTACCACTTCTAGTGCTGATAGCATGTTTGCACATCTTCCCATAGTTGGCATGATGCCAAATAAAGGGAGGATTCAATATTCTCCTCCCAAATCTTTCAAAGGAGACATCTCAAGTGATGGATACGTACCCATTGCTCCTCAGCAGCTCTCTATAAAGACTGCTGGTCTCTTCAAGAAAAGCACTACAGCTGTTCCTTACGACTACAGCACTCCTCAGCGAGTCAATACTGTCGTTCAGCAACAGCCTTGTGCTCAATCTTCTCAGCAGAAACTTATTCATGCTGATTCCCTAAATAGTCAACCTGACCGTCTAATTAATAGACGTGTTACGTTCGCTGACCAAAGATATCAGCAAGTTCCCTCCGCAAGGGCTATACCTGCTGGTGATCGCTCAAATATGGCATTACATCCCATGCCTGCAAGAACAAACTTTAGGCATAACACTCCCCAAAAGGGTAGAGTGCCTAGTCAAAAGAGGTCTCTCACTCCTCAGCGTGGACACCTGTCTCATCAGCAAGTGAGGCCTATCACTCCCCAACGGGGATACTTGCCACATCAGCAAGTAAGATCTGTTACTCCTCAAAGACAAATGCCAATTCAACATGGTCCATCATCCTCCCACAGTGAGTACTTGCCTCATAGTCAAATGAGGTCAAATACTCCAAATCGTCAAACTAGACCCATCACTCCTAATAGAACTTTAGTACAGGAGGACCCCTCTCCTTCTTACCCTGCTGGGAGACAAGCATGGACCACAATAAGGGGATCTCAAAATCCTCAAACTCATAATGGAAAGTCCATTCTTGGTCCTGTCCCTCAGCAGCCTCCTCGTCTTAAACAAAGGAGCAAATCCAAATCGAAGCAGAAGAACAAGGCCTCTTCTTCCTCTACTCCTCAAATCAGTGAGCTTACTCAGCGAATGGACGATCTTTCATCTCAGCTGAGGGAGCTCTTGAATCAGAATCAAAAGGGCCATACCTCTGACAAAAAATGCTACATTTGTAGCAGCAGAGGACATGTTGCCTCTGAGTGTAACTCTATCAGTTCAAGGGATGCTCCAGAGGTTGCATTTCAAACAAATACTTCTATGACTGCTGAAGCATCCTCTTCTACTAGGATCAGTGAGAATCCTTCTGCTGAACCTATCATCAGTAACACCACTCCTGTTACTGAGGTAAACACCGCTGATTACATAGCTGCTCAACGCATCGAAATTCTCCATTCTCAAAGAGTTATTTCTAACTCATGGGGACAACCCTCAATGCTGGTTGAGTACAGTGCCTCTGACGCCGTCATCAACTATGTATATCTTCGTCCTGAAGAAACTAACATGCCACTTATTGAAAATGATCCCTCTTTTGGACATGTCAGCATTGACAATCAACTCACTCTAGAGGAGGCTCTCTTATCTGAGCCAACTGTCTTTTCTGAATTTCCTCCCATTAATCCTGCTGACATGGCCATTGATCATCCTGAAAATGAATCTGCCTAAATCCTTCAATCCATGCAGGGCTCGCTGGGAAAAGGAGTGTGGTACTTGGACAGTGGCTGTTCAAAACACATGACTGGCTCTAAGTCCCTGCTGGATAACTACATAGAGACACCTGGTCCTACTGTAGTGTTTGGTGACAACTCTACTGGCCAAACTGAAGGATATGGCATTCTCTCAAATGGTCTCATTAAATTTACCAAAGTTGCTTATGTAAATAGCTTAAAACATAATCTCATTAGCATAAGTCAACTCTGTGATGGTGACTATAAAGTGATTCTTGACAAACATCAAGGCACTGTAGTTAATGTTAACAAGGAAGTCGTCTTGGTAGCACCAAGAAAAAGAGATGTATATCTTGTTGACTTCACTCCTATCAAAACTGATAGTGAAACTTGTTTCTTTGCCAAGTCAGCATTTGAATTGAATTGGTTGTGGCACAAGCGTATGTCGCATGTGAATTTCAAAACTATCAATTCCTTGGCCAAAAAGAACCTTGTTCGTGGCCTTCCTCATCTCTCTTTTGAAAAAGATAGACTTTGTGGTGCTTGTGAAAAAGGTAAAAGCCACAGGTCTACCTTTAAATCAAAACAAGCAAACTCTATTAACAATTGCTTTCACCTTCTTCACATGGACCTTTTTGGTCCAATGAGTGTCCAAAGTCTAAAGGGTAGCAGATACACTTTAGTAATTGTGGATGAATATTCACGATATACTTGGACTATTTTTCTTCATTCCAAAAGTGATGCTGCTGATGAAATCATCAACTTCATCAAAAAAATGGAAAATCTAAATGGCATAAGGATTAAAGAATTAAGAAGTGATAATGGCACTGAGTTCCGAAATCACACTCTCGAATCCTTCTGTGCTGATCAAGGGATCTCACAAAACTTCTCATTAGTGAGAACACCTGAGCAGAATGGTGTTGCTGAAAGGAGAAATAGAACTCTCATTGAGGCAGCACGCACCATGCTCAGTGAGTCCTCCCTTCCAAGCAAATTTTGGGCAGAAGCTGTTACCACAGCTTGTCATACCCAAAATCGCTGCCTAATTGTCAAAAGACATGACAAGACAGCATATGAAGTCTTGAAAGGCAAGAAACCTCAAATCAAATACTTCCACGTATTTGGCTGTCCAGTCTTCATCCTTAATAGCAAGGATCATCTAGGAAAATTTGATCCTAAAGCTGATGATGGCTATTTCCTTGGTTATTCCTCCATCAGCAAGGCCTTTAGAGTATACAATACTCGCCTTCAAAAAGTGGATGAATATATCCATGTCACTTTCGATGAAAGTTCATCTGCTCTCAAGGATATACAATCCTCTTCCACTGATGAAGTATTCAGTGAGTTTGTTGATCCTCCCCTTGAGAACACTGACTCTTTCATTGATGCTGCCAGTTCATTCCCTGATGGTAATCAGCAAACCATTCAAGGTACTTCAGCACGTGCTGATAACGAACAGGTAGTGGCTCATATTTACTCAATTGAGCCAGTAGAGCCTATCTTAAGATCAATCAATGCTGCTTCAGCCAAATCTAGATCACTGGCTGAAGACGAGATTATTGATGACTCTGTTGAGGATGAGTTTCATGATGCATCAGCGAATGCTGTTGATACAGAGTCTGCTGACGACTCTCCCATTATTGACAACTCTTCTCAGTCGAATGGCTCTACTGATCACACTCCCAATGAACCCATAATCGCCATTGATTTCTCTTCTTATAATGATCAATCTGCTGATCCCATCACTTAATCTTCCGCTGTCACTCCTCTTGGTTCATCAAGTGTTCCTGCACTATAATGGACCTCAAGTCATCCTGCTCACCAAGTTATTGGTGATCAACAGCAGGGCATTCTCACTCGATCAGCGACTTGAAATACATGCCTTTATGTAAACTTCTTGTCGATGATTACTCCTAAGAATATCGGGGAAGCAATGGTTGATCCCTCATGGGTTGCTGCCATGCAAGAAGAACTTACTCAATTCCAAAGACAGCACGTTTGGTTTCTTGTCCCTCTTCCTCCTGGAAAAGAACCCATTGAAACTAAATGGGTTTATCGTAATAAAATGGACGAAGATGGTGTTGTGACTCGCAACAAGGCTAGGTTGGTCGCTAAAGGATATCTTCAAGAAGAAGGTGTTGATTATGATGAAACATTTGCACCAGTGGCCCGTTTAGAAGCAATTCGTTTATTCTTGGCACATGCTGCTTATAGAAACTTCACTGTCTATCAAATGGACGTAAAGAGTGCTTTCCTAAATGGAAAACTCGAAAAGGAAGTTTATGTTGAGCAGCCACCTGGTTTCGAAGACCTAACCAAGCCTAACCATGTCTATCGTCTTTACAAGGCATTATATGGTCTCAAACAAGCTCCCAGAGCTTGGTATGACACACTCTCTGAATTCCTTCTCTCTAATGGCTTTCAGCGAGGATCCATTGATAGCTCTCTTTTCATCTATAGAAAAGGTGCTTATGTGCTGTATGTACAAATATATGTCAATGACATTATTTTTGGATCCTCCAGCAAGAAGCTTTGCTCAAAGTTCAGCTCGCTGATGTCATCTCACTTTGAAATGAGTATGATGGGTGAGCTGACATTCTTTCTTGGTCTTCAGATACGCCAACTCCCTGATGGCATCTTCATAAACCAAGAAAAATACATTCGAGACATGTTGGCAAAGTTTGATATGTCTAATATCACTTCCAAATCCACTCCCATGTCTCCTCCAAACAACTTACATGCTGACCCTGAGGGTAAACATGTCAATCCCACTTACCATCTTGGGATGATTGGTTCGCTGATGTATCTCACAGCGAGTCGACCAGATATTATGTTTGCTACTTGTCTTTGTGCAAGATATCAAGCGTCTCCAAGGGAATCCCATTTACTTGCTGTAAAGCGAATTTTCAAGTATCTTAAAGGGACTCCCTCATTGGGTCTTTGGTATCCCAAAGATTCCAATTTTGACCTAGTTACATACCCTGACTCTGACTATGCTGGTTGCATGTTAGATAGGAAAAGCACCAGTGGTGGATGTCAACTGTTGGGGGGAAGGCTGACTAGTTGGACTAGTAAGAAACAACATACAGGTTCCATCTCCACTGCTGAAGCAGAGTATGTGTCTGCAGCGAGTTGTTGTGCACAAGTCCTCTGGATAAAAAATCAACTCGCTGACTATGACTTAGATTTCTCTAAGATTCCCATTATGTGTGATAATACCAGTGCCATTGCCATCACACATAATCCAGTTCAGCATTCCAAAACAAAACACATTGATATTAGATATCACTTCATCCGTGGCCATGTCATGAAAGGGGATGTTGAAATATACTTCATCCCCACTGATGATCAACTCGCTGATATATTCACTAAACCTCTAGATGAAAAGAGATTTAAGGATCTTGTTAGCAGGTTAGGAATGTTGAATGGTGATCCTTCAAGTACAGCAACATGATCACTCATGTGTTACTGCCCATCTTCCTCTTATGAAGATGAGCAGCGACTTTTTAAGTCAAAGTCATCAGCGAGCTCTTCCTTTTTACTCACTGATCCCTGTTGCTCTGGGAAAAAGCAAAATAAAGGCAATGGAAAGCCAAAAGTTTCCATCCAGTCCACAGCAAACGGCTGTGGTAACGACACATAAAATCCGTTGATCCCTGATGCTTTGGGAAAAAGCATAATAAAAGTAATAGGGTGCTGAAAGTCCCTATCTAGTCCAGCAGCAAACGGCTGCTGGTAAAGACATCTAAAATACGTTGATCCCTGATGCTTTGGGAAAAAGCATAATAAAAGTAATAGGGTGCTGAAAGTCCCTATCTAGTCCAGCAGCAAACGACTGCTGGTAAAGACATCTAAAATCCGTTGATGGCTGACAATTTGCCAAAAAATGTTTAATGCTTATCAGCATCCACTCCTTCTTTCCTTGTGGTGCTGATTAAAACTTGGTAACCATTCCTTTTTAATAAAGTAAACTCTTCAGTGGATACCTCAATTTATTCGAGTGTATTCCACTACGTATTTTGTTAATATTTTATTATATATATATCTCAAACGGTTACCTCGATTTTCTCCCAAATGGACAACTTGTACACTTTACGCGCCGTATGAACTTGAGTACAGTTGAAATCGTGGTTCATATAGTCACATCATACCTCTTTCATACGTACATACATACATTGTCCTATAATTTTAAAATAATATTTTTATGCCACGTATGAAAGAAAGTACATGTGACGACTCACTTTTTGCAATTATGGGGCCCATATCCATGCCATATATATTCACAATCCCTTTCATATTCCATCTTTTACGTTCATTTTTTCTTCTCTATCAATTTCAAATATCTCTTATCATTCAAACTTCTCTCTCAAAATCTTTCAAACATCTCTTAACATCTCTTGAATTTTCCAATCATCTCTAAAACTTACCAAATGGCTTCTTCTTCTCAACAAGAAATCACTCCAACATATCTGATCTCTGAGAAATATGATCCAGAAGGGATCCCCTCCTATAATCTTGTTTCATTCCAGGCCTCTAAACTTATTATAAACGCCAACAACTATCTTGGTTCTCTTAGTATCCCAGAAAATGTAGAGGGATACTTCTCCATGTTAGACTTCATCAAAGGATGGGTCAGAAGGACGATTTACAGAGATCCTGAGGAAATGCCTCTTCATCTCTTAAGAGAGTTTTGGTGGACTTGTGACTATGACAAGGTCAATGATGTCATCACTAGATCGGCGATGAAGGGGGAACACAAAATATCTATTACTGTTGATTCGTTGAGGCGTGCTCTTCGTCTTCTTCAACAATCTATTGAGCGTCCGTTTGTTGGTTTGGTATCCACCCAAGTATGGAAGGAATGGCTGGCTACCATTGGATATGGCACCAATGTTGAACCTGTGCAAGCTGTGCACAGCAAACCCCAAAAGAAGTTCTTGCCAGGGGTGTGGAGCTTGCTGTTCACTCATGTAATACAATGTCTTGGTGGTAATAGTGGATCATTTGATCAAGCCACTGCTGGTCAAATGCAGATGATATATGCACTGGCAAATGGTCGATTCCTTGACTTTGCCAGTGTCATTTTTGAAGATCTTAAAGGGAAAGTAACTATCAAGAATAAATCAAGTTCAGTGCCATTTGCAAGATTTCTCTCACTGATCTTTAAACAGGAACTAAAGGAGAAGTACATGCCTCCTGGTGCTCAATACATGCTGTCTCCCAGAATTGCCAATACTGTATATAAGACTCCAGCATGTGATCCAGAACAATTTGAAGCAAGATACGCTGAGCTTACTCCAGCAATAAATCAGGTACTGATCACTATTTTTCCTGAACAATATGCACCAAACCCCTCTGGAGCTGGTGTGCTGGTAATCCCTTCAGCAGCCTCCAAAGCTCACAAGAAACCTAAAAAGTTAAGGAAATTAAAAATTCTTTCTTCTTCCACTTCACCTCCTGCTGCTGTCCCAACACAGCAACAACGAGTACCAAAGGGTCCAACCACTAAGGTTAGGAAGTCCTCACGGCCCAAGGACATTAGAAACCCAGCTAGCCCATCAGCAGTCTTCCAACAGACTGCTGACGAGAATATGGGAAACCGTCAGCAGCCACCTCAAACTTCTGTATGAGAGGTTGGTGTAGAACATGGGTCACCCCAGCCCACTAGAGTTGAGTCAACCACTACTATAATTCCCCCTTCTTCTCAACCCTCTGAGTCGCTGACAGCAGCCAAATCACAGGTGTTGCTAGAGTTAGCAAATTCTACGGCCGATGATGAGTTGGTGCAACAACACACTGACTCTGAGGCACCCGGTTCCCCTGACCCTTAAAATTTTTCAGTTGAAGCAAGATTTGGTATTCAGGATGTTGAGAATATGGTGGTAGGGTCTGGTGCTGATGAGGTCTTAAACGAACAAGAAAATGTGCTTACTGAAGGTGCTGGAGATGAATTGGTCGATAATGTTGTGGAAAGTGGTGGTTTTGATGTTAGTGATGATGTTGAGTTTGATGATGAAGAGAGTGATCTTGAGTTGGATGATTTTATGGTTGAAGATTTCCAGCTGGATTTCTCCACCCAGGCTGATGTACTAGTTAGTGATATGGAGAAGGATGCTGATAAGGAAACTGCTGCTGATGATAGTGCAGCAGTCACTGAAAATTTTGAAGATGTTGCTGCTGACACTCACACTGAAATTGTTGATATAGCAACACAAGCAGCCACTTCAGAACAAGTAGATGTACAATCACTGGGCATGCCCTCCTTTGGCATGCCTTCTTTGTTCTCTAGTGCTTTTGGATGTACCTCTGGCAAGCCTGCTGATGTTCCATTAACTGCCAAAGAGTTGGGACTTTCCTTCATTACCAACTCCGCTGACAGGCTTGCCAGAATTGAAGAAAACCTAAATGATCTCACCAAGGCTGCTGCTATTGCAATTAAATTGAAAGATGTTGAAGACGATGCCTTGGTTAATACATTAAAAAGCTAGTACTTCATGCAGAAAGAAAACTCTGCCAGCATCGATAAGATCAAAGACAAATCTATCTCCATGGCTGCTGATCACACTAAGCTGCGCATATTTTCCTCCTCTATTAGAAGAGATCAGCAGGCCATCCGGGGAGTGACTCGATCGCTGTGTAGAACTGGTAATGCCACCAGAATGCTTGTAAAGAAGGCATCCTCTAGCAGTAAAGCTGCTGCTGAGGTTAAGAAACTTGCTGACTTGGTGTCTCCCCTTATCACCCAGGTTGAGAACAATTCTAAGGCAATCAGTTCCTTGGAAACACAAGTGGCCAGTCTTCCTCCTCCTCAAGTCTCGTTCACTAAGGAAGATCGTAAGTGCCAATAGAAGCTAGAGGCCGAGGTTAGGGAAATCAATAACTTGCTCACCCAACTTCTCAACAAGAAAGATGCCCCGACAACAACTGTGGAGGTTGTTATTAATAATACAACCTCCAAGGGGGAGAAAGCTGATGCTGTCATCTTGGATCTTGTCTCTGAAGCAGTAAAAAAGGCAGTGGGTAATATGTTTGAAGAAACTGCTAACAAGGTCCTTGATGAAGACGATAATAATGCTACAGCCACTGAAACAACAAATGAAGAAAGAGCATTAGTGGCTGTAGAAGGAACAAGTCCCCCTGCTGAAGCTGAGGGGGAGATAGGTGCAAATGCTAAGGGGGAGCAGTCACTGGCTATGAGTGATGCTCCTCAGGATCAAAACGTGCTTAATGAAGAAGAGGGAGCAAGTCCTCAAACATTAAAAGCAGGATGGGAAGCCGCTCGCATTCAAGAAATGGAGACGGATAGATCCAGAGAGATGCTCCCTATCTTTCATCCTCGCTATGTTGCAAATGCTCAAGTTACTCAGATAACTGAAGCTGGAAGGCAGCAGCTTGTAGAGGCAGGCATTCTCAGCAGGTCAATCTTCCTCACTCACTGCTCAAAACGTACCCATCACTTCCCCGGCAGGCAATCAATTTCAGGTGATCGATGTTCTCTCTCTTACTGCCGAGGGAAAAACTTAAGAAGAGGCACTGGAGGAGCTTGACAGAATAAAGTTGAACCAGGAAAATGAAAGGAAAAATCTGCAGTTCATTTCCCAGTTGGCCCTCTTCGAAAAAGATCAGATGGATGCTGAACAGAAGATGTTGCTGACCACTGGTGGGCCTCAAGCTCTCTATAGACAAAAACAAGCTGATGTAGAGCAACGATTGAAAGAGAAAAGAGAAAAGTTTGAGAGCGAGAAGGCCAAATGGATAAAGATCATGAATGATAGAAAGAGGAAGGAAAGAATAACTGCTGTTGAAGTTCACAAAGCAGCTTTGGGAACCAAATCAAATCTGAAGTTCGTAAGGGAAGGGGACACTGCGCCAACAAGAATTGAAGATGTGAAGATCACCAACCTTGGAGCTTCAGAATTGTTTGAAATTTATATGCTGATAAAGAACAAAAAGGCTGCCAGTTATGTACACCTTCAGAAGATGCTGAAAGAATATTTTGATAAAGCTTTGAAATTTGAAACAAAGTTTAAGGCAGACCTCCCATTGCTGAGAGCTGTCTTTGGGACCCCAGCAACTGTTACCTTGTCAGCAGGCAAGCGTGTACCTAAAAGGAAACATGCTGAAAGACTCTTGCTTGCTGATCTTCCTCCTATCCCCACTGATGCTGGTCTGAACCTGAAGCTACCCCCAGAGCCTTCTTTGAAGAAGGAAGAGTTCTCGAACAACCTGCTGGCATCTTCTTCAACAACTTTCAAAATGATGAACTCTTCTTCCGCATTGCTGAAATGGAAAAGGCATCCACGGGATTTCTGATTGGCCTTAGGAAAAGGTTTGTCAAAGTGTCGAGTGCCAGATCGGTCATCAGCATGATAGATGATGAGCTTACTAAGCCTCATAGAAGAGATGATCCGGTGCTGAGGATAGCCAAGCAAGAAGAAGCTTTTGAAATAGAAGCAGCAATGGCCTCAAATGTCTTTAATATTTAATGTATATTGCTTGTAACATTTTTTTAACGGTAAATAAAGACATTTTTCTCTTCCCTCATTTGTATGTCTTAAGTACTGTTCATTCAGCAAGTCTCCTCAGCAAATAGGGAGAGATTGTTAAGTTTGGGATTCGCTGAAGAAGACTTGCTCGCTGACGTGTGTCGTCAGCAAGTCATCAGCAGGTGAAGTGACCTCTTCAGCAAGTTGAATGCTCCAACATGGTGGTCATGGCGGGAAGAATTCAAATCAAATGAAGACAAGAAGTCACATGGTGGTTAACCAACTGTAATTTGCCTTGAATGGCAAAGGTACATGTTGGGACCAAAGCAAGGGTTCTCTCTCTCATACCCGATTTGGTATAGAAGACAAGGGCACATGATTCAAGTACCATGAGCCAATGGGATGTCGACAACCACCATCAAGTCACCATCAAAGAAGGCTGTGTTGCCCTAATCCTTCTCTATAAAAGGCAACACAGCCGCATTGTTATAAAGTGTGTTAGTCACCTCAAAAGTGTGTCACTTGTATTTGTATTGCTTAAGTTTCCAGTGTGTCTAAACTTAGCAATTTACTTTTGTTCATTTGTATTTCTTGTAAGTCAAGTGTGTGTAATCGACCATGTATTCACTGTTTAATCAATGAATCATATGATTATGCTTGCCTAGATATATTACTCTTGAACTTGTTCATTGTTCTTGTTTATTTACCTTTTTATATTCTTGTCTTGTTGCTAATATACAAGTCGTGCATTCGTGGACCATCAATATATTATATATTATATGGTATTAATATTATACTCATAGTCAACGTGGGCATTCACGATTGAGTTGACCAGTGACGTGGCGAGTGACATGGCACTTACTAGTTATAACTTGTAAATTACCTGGTGACATACATCACATAACCAAAAAACCAAAGTTACATACATCACATAGTCTGTTTGAAACGTCACTACATTAAATAACCATTTAGTCATAGTTGGTTACACTCTGATGCCATTATATATATATATAGTATATGGTATTATCTAGTTATCATGAGATCATACTTTAACTGAGGCTAATAGGATTTGAACTTATGAGCTTTGAGTCAAAAGGAAAAGTGTTTACTTATAAGAAAGTTGATTAGTCATAACTTAATATATGGTCCCCTATGATGTGCACGCGATAATAAATTATCAACAACTCTCGTTACAAGGAAAACGAAATGTATGCTCCATCTGCTACACAAACATCATGTCCATATATGTACTACTGTGATATATAGTATACTCCAATGGAATCCATGCATACGTACGTACTCGTCCTTTTTGTGGGTCCACCACGTACACCCACTGTACGTCTTCTCCTCTTTTAATTGCCTCGATCGATGTCTTTTAATTTTGGGGATACGTTCTGCAATTCATTGACTCATACATCTCTCTTGTACGTACGTATTAAAGGATTCTCAATATCTTGCGCGCTAGCTTAATTACAAGATTTGCCAAAAACATGATTGAGTACTCGATCTTTCTAAGGATCCTCGATCCTTAGAGATCGCACGTGATATATTGATGGGTCATTGCATTTTTCACGTTCTTAATTAATACAGTAATATAGTCTTTTTAAAGTCATTATTATCTCTATGTCTCCCTTGTCTCCAATTTCTCTTTAAACAAGAAGAAATATCACTACCAAATTAAGCTAGTATGTACTCATTACATGTTATATAGAATCTTGACAAGACACCTGGATACCTTGCTTGTCTCTTCCTACGTTTGGACCCAAGTTAATTTGGGCAAGCCTGTCTAGACAGACACAGTAGATATTAAAAAAAAAAAGAAAAAGTTCTGGACTGGACGTAATATATTACTATGAGCCAGAGGAGACAAGAAAAGTGAAGGCATATATATATTGTCAGTATTATAAAGATGCAGTATGCATGCAAGCTTAATTAGACAACGTTGGATCCATTTGGGGACCAGATTGTGACCCTCCACATACCAAACTTTTTTTATAGTAGTAGTAAATTATATATTATATTAGGCTATCTTTCTTACTAACATCCTAATTAACATGTCACAATAATCTTTTAACTTATTTTTCTCACAAACACTTTTAACTCACAAAAATAACTTATTAATCCTTCTAATTACGGACACCCACATAATTTCCACAACATACCCTATGCTCTTAGTTTGCAACTTCTGTCATCTATCTCCATCCTTCTCGATCCACAATAACGTAAGGATGGGTGCCCTCTACCTCACCATCCATAATAATACTATTCCTACAAACACCTTTTATGTCACCAAAAATTTCCTAAAGATAAATTATCTGTTTTGTTTGAAATGACTACTTGTTTCATCCTAATTTGTAAAAGTTAAGCTAGTGATACGTAGCCTTTATATTTTCCTACTTGCACCATACACACAGAAACCGTCCATGTTGAAAATCTTAAGGTAACTTACAAAATTTACTCAATCTCTATAGTTGTGGGTATGGCTTGAGTGAAAAAATGTAAACCTTAGATATGATTTTTGTAAATGTTAAAAGTTACGATGACACCAGTCATTTTGAAAACCACTTGTACCATACGTGTAATCTACCCTACATATTATGGGTAGTGATATATCTACAACATCTTTTAGCCATCCACAACAAGTATACATATTATGCTACACAACATACAACTGTATAACACATGTCGTAAACTGTTAAAATTGTTAAAGAATTTATCACTCTCCATCTATTATTAATTACCCCACTATTAAATTGTTAAGAAGTTATCACTCTCCATATATTAGTATTAATTACCCCACAAAGAGTACTATTGTCTAAATGTCTCACCCCATAATTGCTTAAACAATAACTTGTCATATAAATACACATCTTCCTCACATAAATAAGGTTCAACATATATAACACCCTTATACGAGTATATATACATATATATATTGGAGGACTGTGCTAGGCTAGCTAAGTACTTATACTCAAGTTGTGCAAAGAAACATATTGAGAAAAGAGATGGAATGGAGTAACAGCAACCCCATACCGTTCATTCCGCGGGCTAGTCAGAGTTCTTTTGCCTTTCTCTATAACTGTAACAATGACCCGTATCTATACCCACCTGGTAATTAATTTAGACTCTGTTTTTGCTCGATTTTGTGAATTTTCATGTAGTTCTATTAAAAGCATGGTATTTATAGAAAGTTCAGATATATATCAAAGAATTTCTTTTTAGACTTTGCTATAGCATACAGGGGTGGGCTGGAGGTTCACATGAACCATATGGTCTTTCTTTTTCTAGCGTAAAATTTGCAAAAAAATCCGATTTATATAAAATGCACCAAAACACTTTGTGCACCCGGTTACATTTAATTAGTCCTGGCTTGATAGCATATGGCCTCACCATCATGATACACTTATGTGTACATATATATTTAGCTTATCTACTAATACTTTCAGATAAATGAATTTTTTTATGTTTGTCATCCTATATGGTCTTCAAGCATGTAATTTTGACACGGTAACTGAATCAATTAGTTTATCTACTCCAATGCAATACTGCTTAATCTATTATTTGCACGTTATAATTATACAGAAATACAATTTGTTGAAAAAGCACTTAATGACCTAATAAAAGAAACGGGATGTCTATATTGGCGAACATATAAAGATTTATCTGTAAATTCTATATTTAAAACGTTAACGTTTAAATGAACGGCCACAGGAGGGGCAGAGCTGAAGCATCATCAAATGATGCAGCAGGCATCTTTACCAATGATGGAGCTGAACCAACTTGATTATGATAACATCAATCAGGACAAGAAGAAAAGACTGACAACTGAACAACTAGAAGCATTAGAAAATACCTTTCAAGAGGAGATTAAACTAGATCCTGATAGAAAGATGAAGCTTGCACATGAACTTGGGCTGCAGCCCAGACAAATTGCAGTTTGGTTCCAAAATAGACGTGCTCGTTGGAAGGCTAAGCAGCTCGAGCGCTTATATGATTCTCTTAAACAAGAGTTTGATACCGTCTTTAGAGAGAAACAAAAGCTTCAAGATGAGGTATGTATATATAATACGAGTAGTATAGAAGATTACAAAGAAAAGTACCTGTCAATAGGTCTTTGACCAATCCACCTGTTTCACTTCTCACATTTGTGAGAGTGGATTATTTGGGGTTTCTCAAAGTCCTAGGTGCATCCTAAGCATTCGTGTGGTTTGAGTTTGATTAGGATAAATTGTCATTCTAAAAGAAAAAATAGACTAAATATAATATATATCTATATGTTATTTTCTAGGTAAAACTTTGCATTATATGGTTCATACGGGGTGGGTCAATTGGTAACCAATTGTGGTACCGGGGCTAGGGTTCCCCGTTACGCTAACTTTGCTTAACTATAAATATTTTCAACTATTTAAGGTACTAGCATTGAGAACCATACTCAAAGAACAAGGAATCAAGAGACAAGCAGCGGTATCTACAACAGGGTACACGGATATGTCTTGCGAAGAGACTGTTGAAAGCACACCGGTCACCGCCATTCACAGCTCTAATGATCACCAGTGTCATCAGGCTATTGCGACCGCAACCACTCTGCCGCCTGCTATTGACTGCAACTACTTGCTTAACTATGATGGAGCTTCAATAAACAACACTTCATCTTACTCTAACTGGCCTGTTCTTCCTTCTTATCCATAAAATGTAGTTGGTTACTTATTAGTAGGTTCATTGACTTATAAATCTAGTTACTGTATTTTTCCGTTATACATTAGGTCAGTTATTTAAAAGTTGTCATACTTTGATTAATATTGTCGAATGCCTATCTTTAATTCCAAATTTGATAATCTGAGTAAATTTTAGTCTTCAATTCGTATCTAGACCATATATAAAACGTTGGCAAGAATGTTAAGCTTGAGTTACATTTTCGGAATATAGCTTAGCAAGACTATATTCAGACTCATCTTCACAGTTTAGATGAATATTGTTCTTTTTGGCAGTTTTTTGAATTAAGACCCAACTATGAGCATTTTCATAGCTGACTTAAGAATGGTCCAGACTCCGGATTTGTTTGAATAGATTATATAAGGTGCCAAGCTAGGTGGTACGAAAACTAGGAGCTTGAGACAATGAGATACCATCCTAGTCTCAACCACAGGGATGCCGTTCAAAATAAGGTCATATAAGGCGGTGTTTGGCTTAGCTATTAAGGAATCTTTATGGAGTAGCTTAGCTTACAATAATCGCTTCTTTCATCCAAATAGCTTAGCTTATAGCCTTAATTAGTATCAGGAAGATTAACTATTTTAAATGGGCTTGTAGCCTTAAAAAGCTTGCACTTACTCCCCCATAATGGAGTATGTGATGGGCTTCTAAGTTCTACAAGAAAATAGGTTGCTGTAATGTGGGCTCAGAATTTGTATCTAGGCATACCTATAGGCTATAGCTATAGGTAACGTCAACTCATTGGTATTAATACGATTTCTTCTTTTAACGGTAAAACCAAAACTGATAATAACAATAATAGAGATAAAGAGACTAGATAATTTTATTATTTGTATCTCATTCATATTTATATTTCAAACATAAGTATACATACTTTTACAATTTTAGAGTATATGGAGATACGCATCCTAAATTGCCAGGATTCGCCCACATTCTCTACATAAATATCGAATACATCTCTTAGTTGGGCAACGGTCTCATCCAACTCTATAAGTCTATATATATAAAAAAAAGAGAAAATAGCCTAGATACCCCAAAACCATCTTCAATATATGAAAATACCCAACTTTTTTCAAATTCACCAAAAATACCCATAAAATCGCAAGACCGCGAGGAGGAGTTGCGGATCGCAAAGAATCCTTGCGATGCGCAAGCAAGGCTTGCGATTTTGACTTTTTTTGACTTAAAAATAAGATTTTTTGTGAGATTTTCTTGTACTTGTTAAGAGAGCAATCAGATTTTTATGTATTTTTTTTACTTATGAATTTACCAACTAACCTTTCACCATAAACAACACCATAATTTTTTGTTTCTTTCAGTTTGCAAAGTAAAAGATATGTTTTTCTTAGCTAATAAGTATTTAGTATTTAATGCCGTTGCAAAAAGTGGCAAATCACGAGGACCAATTTTGTATTTACAATGTTGATAAACAACTACTAAAAAGATACAAGGGTTTTTAAAACAACAGTACCAACTACCAAAAACCCAGCCAAGTAATGACCTGTACCAAGTTGAAACTTTCTTTTATCTCTAGTCAACTAAAAAACCTGCTTGCTCAAAAATATTTATCATCGAGTTTCTGTAAGTTTCAAGCACAGAACAACAAAATATTGACCAGTTTACACTTCTGACTCGAGTCTAGTAATAACATGGTCCATTTTCTTGATAAAACCTGTTGAAATTACTATTTAATGAATTTTAATCTTAGCTTTGTTACTAGATTTATGTCTTTCAAGATTACCATAATCAAAGAAACACAAACAGGTAGCAAATTTCACTTGTTAAATAACAATTTTCCATAATGAAAACATAAAAACCGTCTCAGTTCTTAGTGACACACCAGTACCTAAGAAGACTTAGAGTTCAGCCTCAAACTTCCATCCTAACTCTACGTTTCAAACAAAACAAAATTAAATACTAAATACTTATTAGCTAAGAAAAACATACCTTTTACTTTACAAATTGAAAAAAACAATAAACTATAGTGTTATTTATGGTGTAAGGTTGTTGATAATTCATAAGTAAAAAAAATACATAAAAATCCGATTGCTATCTTAACAAGTACAAAAATATCTCAAAAAAATCTTATCCATAAGTCAAAAAAAGTCAAAATCGCAAGCCTTGCTTGCGGATCGCAAGACTTGCTTGCGAATCGCAAGTATTCCTTGCGACCTTGCGATTCGCAAGCAAGTCTTGCGATCCGCAACTCCTCTTTACGGTCTTGCGATTTTATGGGTATTTTTGGTGAATTCAAAAAAAGTTGGATATTTTCATATATTGAAGATGGTTTTTGGATATCTAGGCTATTTTCTCTTAAAAAAAAAAGTTTTACCTATGCGCTATCTTTCACCATTGATACATAATTAATTACATTTTTATTTTTAATCTGAAGGCGTAAAACGGCTTTAACCCAAATCGCCAATAAATCCATCAACCACTCTAACGTCTTCCTTAAACGGAACTCTTAAAATGTAATCAATAGCAGAAAAAAAATTAAAATTAAAAAGGTGAACTTAAATACTGTTGTTAACATCATTTGTTGGTATTTATTTCATCCTATATCAAATTGAAATTGAACAAGGAAAAAGAGGTATCAAATTGAAGAAGAAAAAAGATGATGTGAGCATCAACCTGAAGAAGATGGTGTGAAACAATATAAATTTTCCCAAGTTCCCACTTCACCTAAGAATTTTGTTGACCCTTCAAAAATTTATCTGAAGAACAACATTCTCTATTCATTTCATTACACGGTGATGCGACTGCAAACAGCACTATACATATATATAATCAAACGGTAACAACGCACAATATAGAGCAAGACATCTCTTCTGTAAATATATTCATCATGTGGTGCGCCCAAAAAACAGAAGAGGAAACATGTAATTTACCCATACTTAACATACATTACACACTTCATAAAGTGTCTAGCATCCATATTTCTTTCTTATCACAAACAAAAACCATCCCAAAATACTATTCGTACTTCATTTAGTCTTCATATATTACTTGTTTTCACGCTTAAGCTGGACACGATACACACCACCTGCTTCTTCACGAGCTCCTGATCCGACATCTTCATCCATAGGACCCACATCATTGAAAGCCTGCCCTGTCATTTGATCAGCCTTCCTAAATGCCTCCGCCGCGCCACCTACTCGCTCCACTGCTACCGTGGCCGCCACCACCTCCTCTTCTCCTCGTCCTCCGCTTCGCCTAGCATTTTGAAAATATCTCACAACCCAATTATTATATTACATATTCTAATAAAAAAACAACACAAATATACACATACCCTCCAGTAGTTATATCCATCTTGGTGCCTTTTGCTTCATACCCTTGATCTTTTAAATGCATAGTCTCTAACTTCCTCCTCGCATCATCCTCTGCTTCATCCAATGCACTCTACACATAAGCATAGGTTCGTTTTATCTAAAAACAATTATATATGACATATAGGCTATATGTTATATTTATATATATGTATATACATTTCACCTAAAAAAAAATACACACACAAACACACACAAACCTTGGTAAAATAATCTCCAGTGCGGCCAGTACCCGCTCTCTCGGTATTCTCATCCTTCCTCCCACTAAAAAGGCCCATAGCCTTATCTTTCAATTCAGTCAACTTCCCAACAGCACTATCTTTCCCTTCTTTCGCCTTTTGTGCGGTCGCATCAGCAGTTTCTTTCGTCTTCTCAGCAGTATAATCCTTTGCTTCCTTCGCCTTCTCAGCGGTTTCTTTCGTCTTTTCCACCGCGGAGTCTTTATATTCCCCCAATTTCCCCACTGTAGTGTCCTTCATTTCTTTCGCTTTCTGCGCGGTCGCATCAGCGGTTTCTTTAGTCTTCTCAACCGCAGTATCTTTATATTCTTTCATTTTCCCCATTGTTCTATCTTTCGCTTCCTTCGCCTTTTCAGCAGTATAATCCTTATACTCCCCTGTTTTTTCGGCCGCTTCTTTCGCTTTCTGCGCGGTATAGTCTTTATACTCCCTGCTTTTTTCCATTGCGGCGTCTTTCGTTTCTGCAGCTTTTCGCGCGGCGGCTTCTTTATACTCCTCCGCCTTACGAACCGCATCCTCCTCGTTCCGCCTCTCTCGTTCCGCGGCGTCACGGCCGACGATATTTGCTTTTTCTGTCCCTTCGTGTGTTTTCCCTATGACAGCATCTTTCGCACCGCCTAGAGCACCGGTAACTGTCTGGAAAACGCTGCCGATGATTCCCGGACGGTTCCGATCATCGGTTCGTGTCTCGTGATGCTCAACGACGACGTCCGCACCGCCACCCGCTCTTTGTTTGTTGACGTCATGGAGCTCGTCAGCTGCGGTTCTGGCAGCTTGTTCCGCCTTTACTTCCTTTCTCCTTGTGTCTTGCTGTGAAGCCATTTTGATTTTTCAATTAACAACTCTCTTTTTTTTTTTAACTGAAAATAGAAATATTTGTGTGTGTGTTGAGGATAAAATAAACAGATTTCGTGATATATACATGAGTATATATATTTGTACGTATATATATATATGTAAAGCAGATGAAATTTCTAGATTCAAGATAATGAAAAGATGAAATATTGGAAGGTGGTGTGACGGTGTTTGTTTATTGGAGGGCACGTGGAATTACCGAGGACACGTGTATCTCCAAGCCGGATATATGGATAGCCACGTGTGGATGCTCTAAAGTATTACTCGTATGAGAAGAGATTTTACTTAGCCAACAATCAAACTCGAGTCCAAATAAAAAAAAAAAATGGTTTAGTCTTTCTTTTACATTACAATATTCAAGTACATGATTTTTTAACAATCACTCAAAAACAACATACCATTTAACCTTTTTTTTCTCTTCATCAAACCATTCAATTTTTTATTGCGAGACAAATATGGACTGAATCCGAAGGTCTTTTGTTATGCAGGTGTTGGATAAAAGGATGTGCAATGCTTTACCCAACCCAAAAAACTGCTTGGACCAATATATCTCAAAGGTTCAACATGAATACCACTGCCACGGACCAAATCTCAGTTACCAAGTCACTTGAACAAAATTCACAATGAATGTAAACAGTTTGAAGCAATCTATACGAGGTTGAAGGCACAACGGATGAACTTATCTGATGAGTTGGTTTATGCAATGACGCATCAGGAGTATCGGGAGAATTATGAGAGGGGCTTTAGATACGAGCAGTGTTTCATGGAGCTTATCATGGTTCCCCACTTTTAATTAAGTCTGTTTTAGTATTTTAATTAAGTATGTTTTAGTATTTTAATCAAGTGTGTTTTATGTATTGTAATGCGTACTTTGTAATTCAATAAAAAAAAACATTTTTATTCATAATTTTAAAACATTATAAAGTTATCAAAACACAAACACACAACATTAAAATTACGAGAAATACGAGTCTTAAACATCACAAACTTATTAAAACAACGAGAATTACGAGACCTAAATATTAAAACCACGAGTCAATAAAAGCAAGAATCGTCCGAATCAAAGGAACTGCCACCATCGTTGCGGTGAAAGTATTCATAATTGTCATCTTCATTTCCAGGAGGGTCTTCATTTGCGTATTCCTCCCCCGGGCCAGTCATGTAACCATCGGGTCGGCAACCAACATTATGGTGGTCGATATTGCCTTGCCAAAACTCTGCATGCTCAAGCATGCTCGTCAAAGATGCAACTACATCCCTTAGATGGGCAACGGTATCATCTAACTAAGATACCTTCTGTTGCGGGTATCTCACATACCTTAGCTCCATGCGAGTACACTGTCGCCTCGACAAGCTAAGAAGGCATCCAATTTCAGCCATGTGAGCCGCCCTTTGTTGGTTAATGTTGTTAATCACAGCCCCCACGTCTGTTCGATTCTTGTCCTCGTCAAGCATGTGAGTTTGCATCGAGTCTTTGGCCTCGGTCACATTCATTGGTGGACCGAAGTGTGGATCCATTTCGGTGTTTGAATGTATGTTTAGTGTAAGAAAAAGTGAAAATGAATTTGTGTGGAATGGTAGTGTATATATAGTGGTTTTACAAAAAACTAGCCATTAGGGCTATTTTTGCCATATTCTGAAAGTTGAAATTTGAAATGATGGACCTATGTTGCCACATTTGAAATTCATTTGTTTTAAATAAAAGTTTAATTTTAATTTTAATTAATTATGTAATGTAATGTTTAATTTATATGTGGTGTTTTTATTTTTATAATGGTTTTATTAAATTTAGATAAAGAATTTATTAATATTTGGGTTAAAATAAAATAGTATAAAAAAAGTTTAGGAAAAAGCGAGGAAAAGGTCTTAATGCTAGGGGTAGTTCTTAAATTGGAACATGCTGACGTAGCATTTAGGAAGAGGCGAGGACATGATTTAAGAAGAGGCTTATTAAGAGGGGCCTAAGTGAGTCTTTTTTAAACGAACAGAGTACTCAGATGCACCCACATCAATTTACGCTTTGACTAGAAAAAAGATATGTATCACCTTACAGTATGTATAAATGTTTATTTTCTGTATGGTGGATGTTTAACACTAACCATACAAAGAGTATACATTTGTACACCCTGTTTTGATGAGAAGTATTTATGCTGAATTGTAGCAGTTGCCTGAAAAACTACAATAATCGTTATATATAATAATATTACCACAATTGGAATCATGAATAGTAACTCTCAATGACTAGAATATATATAATTTTAGCAAAGTTAAAATAAAAAATCATTTTGTCGAAGTGGCTTAAGAGTATTACTTTACAGGTGAGGTCTTTGGTTCGAAACCAAGGTGGCACCTAAGGCCGACAATTTTGACACGAAACGTGTTAACACGACACGACATGACCTGTTCTGAATAGGTTTCGTGTTTGGGCTTAACAGGTTTCGTGTCTTGACAGGTCCGAACCTGTTATGACATGAAAAAATTCATGTCTTAAGAGGTCCGAACCTGTATACCTATTAAGATATATATACATATACCATACTTAAAATATGAAACCCTAAATATCTTTTTTTTTTCTATTACGCCTCCCTCTCCCTTATGGCTTCTCTCACAAACCAAAAAGTCTCACTCTTTCTTCCAAGATCCAACCTTCCCATCGATTGATTATCAATTAACAATCATCAATCTCTTAATCATCAATCGATCCACAAGATTCCAACCTTCCAGTCGATCAATTTGTAACATTCGTGAAATTTGACTTTAGTTAACCCGTTAAATATATGTACTCTTGACTTAATTGGTATTAATTAAGTGTTATATGATAAGTTGCTTGTGATATGATCGTGTTCAAGGTGTTTATGTGAATTAATGATCATATGAGTAAATTATATATTTGTGGACTAGTCAAGGTTGTTAGTCATTTGAGTTGATTGTTTAATGAAATGCTCAAGGCTATTTATGGTGAAATTTAATTAGTTAGGTGTAAGGACTATCCATGGGTCTACCCATACCAATATTCTAAACCCAACTTTATCCTTTACACCCTACCCATCCTCCCATTCACTCATTTACCTTATCTCTCTCTCTCTCCCTCTCTCTCTTCTTGAATGCAAGAACTCTTACACTTTTCTTTCAACTCTCTCTCTAAGTTAATTCACCATATTAAATGTTTCAAGCTAGAATTTGTTAGGGGTTTTCATCATCATCATCAAAAGTTGGGATGTCAAAGTGCAAGGAAACTCCTCATTCGGGTCACTTTCGGGTTTGACACTATGGTGGAGGATTTGGTAAGTTAAAACTATCTCATATTCACCATTTCATGTTTATAATCATATTTCTAGTCATATTCAAGTGTTTTAGGGTCAAGAATCGATTCAAAACCGGATTTGAGTCAAACTAGGATTTAAATTAGGGTTTTGGTTGAATTAATGGTGATTTGGACTTGTGTTAAGGTTATAGACGGATTTTTGATATGGGTTGTGTTTGTTTAAGTGTAATTATGCTTCAAAATGAGTCTTGGAACCTCCTAAATCGATTTCAAGGTCAAGAATTGAGTTTGGGTTGAGTTTGGTTCGTGTTTGGCTTGATTTGAGACTGATTTAGGCTTGGTCTCGTCGAGCCCAATTTTGGGCTTGTCGAGATTGAATTTCAGAATGAATATGCAAATTTTGGTACTGGGCTCGTCGAGCCCAATGTTGGGCTTGGTGAGTTTGTGAGGCAGAATGAGTCAATGTTGAAAGGGCCAGAACTTTTAAATCGTGTGTCCGTTTTAGGCGTGTAAGCTATCGTTGGAATCATATGAGAGTCTACCTTCTTGTGGTATCATCCATTTGGGGTGTATCTATCCAATTTCTATGGGATTCCTTATTTTCCAATCATTTGCTCGTTTATTGGACCGTGGGGGACTTGGTTTAGCCTAGGATGACTTGTAACGTAATGTAGACTATAGCATGATCATTTAATATTGATGTAACAGGTTTGTGATCATTGTGCTCCCCGCTCCCCCGCTTAAGCTCGTTCTAACAACTTCTAAGGCCGAGTTCAGTTCGTAGCCCCTTTTACTTTATGTGATTTTGGGGTGAAAAGTGTACAACGTGTTTTCTTGGTTTGTTGATTGTTATGTGTTCGTTTGCTTTGTGAATCAAGGTTGTATGATTGTTTGACTATGTTATCAAGGTTATGTGTTCGATTGAATCGTAAATCAAGTTTGTATGGTTGTTATGTGTTCGTATCAATGTTATGAGGTTCATTAAATGATCCAATCAAGGTTTCAAGGTTTGGTGATGGTAACACCCGTGGTTTAGATTTGCTTACATTTTTGTGGTTTGGATGCAAATGCGACTAACTTTCTTAGCGGAAATTAATAACTGAAATTGCTGTGAACACTTATTTAAGGAAACTATTTGTGTTGGTTAATGTGGAGCAAAAATATGATGTTGGAAGTTGAACAATCGAATTATGAAGAATACAAATTTTGAGAATGGTCAACTAATAAAATGTTCAAGGATAATAATAATAATAGTAATAATAATGAAATTATTAAAATTTGAAGAACACTCATAAAGAACACTAAAAAATGCTCCATATCTTCCCCCCACTATATAAACCCATAAGAAACTCTCAAATGGGAGAAAACCCAAAAACACACAACACTTAAATAATATTCTCTCGAAAACTCTCAAATCTCACAAGAACACACAAATAATTCTTCACCTAAAAATCATCTTTTTGTCTTGTATTCTATAAATCTAGAAACAAAACATCACTATATTCATCATCCATTTCATATTCTTGAGTCAAAATATAAAACTTTTGTATTTTCTTTTCCTATAAAATTTGTGATCTTAACAAGATCTACAAACTTTCCATTATCCTTAACTTTTTACTACCAAAAGTTTCACATACATCTATTTTATCTAGATCCAAAGTTGTTTGTGTTTTCGTATACAAAGTGTCCATCTTTTTGATGATTTAGTAACATTTCTCAAACTTTCTTACCAAATGGGTTACATATTTATAGTCCGTTTTAGAGTCCGAAAGCTTAATATTGTTTTTCTATATTAATGAGGAATGTAAAAGTACAACCTGTATTCAAAAACTAACAACGATTTTAAAGATATACGTTTTGATAATTCTTATTGAAGAACATACAAATTTGGTTAAGAACACTCAAATCTGGAAAACACTCAAATGCTGAAAAACTATCAAATGCTCAGAAACTCTCAAATAATCAGAAACACTCAAATCCGCAGAAACTCTCAAATGCTCAGAAACACATCAAATCCTCATAAACTCTCAAATCCTCATAAACATTCAAATCCTCAGAAACTCTCAAATGCCCAGAAACACTCAAATCCTCAGAAACTCTCAAATCCTCAGAAATACTCAAATCCTTAGAAACTCTCAAATCCTCATAAACACTCAAATCGTCAGAAACTCTCAAATGCACAGAAACACTCAAATCCTTAGAAACACTCAAATCCTCATAAATTCTCAAATCCCCAGAAACACTCAAATCCTCAGAAACACTCAAATCCTTAGAAACACTCAAATGGGCAGAACACGCAAACGGTCAAAACTCTCAAAATGGTTAAACACACAAAGATGGTGAATGTTAGTCAAACCTAGTAAACTTGAGGACTCGTAGATACTTGTGGATACTCTGCTTGACATTATTATGTGCTTAGCTATTAGACGAGCATCAGGTGAGTTTCGTAATCCCTTTTTCACATGTTTTCATGGGGCTGAAGGGATACAAACTGTTTTCTGGTAAAACGTATTTATTTGATACTATATGGTAATGTAGCAACCTAATTTGGATACATTTGTGATAACATACTTTTAGATACACTTATGACTACATATTTTGGACACGCTAACATATTTTGGATACACGTATGCTTACATATCTTGGATACACTTATGATTACATATTTTGGATACTTAAATGTTTTTATGTGTCATAAATGTTTTTCTATCATCGCTATTAGACTACTTTGTGAGATTGATACGCATACTAGCCAGGTCATGTTTATGACTGTAAGTGCACGATTGATACGCATACTAGCCGGGTCATGTTTATGACTGTAAGTGCACGATTGATACGCACACTAGCCAGGTCATGTTTATGTCTGTAAGTGCACGATTGATACACACACTAGCCAGGTCATGTTTATGACTGTAAGTGCATGATTGATACGCACACTAGCCAGGTCATGTTTACGACTGTAAGTGCACGATTGATACGCACACTAGCCAAGTCATGTTTATGACTGTAAATGCACGATTGTTACACATACTAGCCAGGTCATGTTTATGACTGTAAGGGCACGCATTGGTATTCTTTAGCCAGGTCATGTCTATGATCGTAAGCGGCTTCATATATATATTCACAGATTTTCTTTTATGCATACAAAACCCTACGAACTCACTAACCTTTGTGTTGACGCTTTTTAGTATCCTTTCAGGTGTGCAAGTTATTCATGTTAGCAGTGGCTTAGGAGGATAACATGGTGGCCTTTAGCAGACTCAGACTTAGGATTTGGAGTTGCATATCTTTTGTTTTGGATTGTTGATGTCTTGTGTTTAGACTATGACATTATGCCTAACTGCTTATCCCCTGCGTGGGAATTTATCTATGTTTACTTTGGACTTTGACTTTATGTTAAATGCTTATGATTTAATTATATGAATGTGAGTTGTCTTATGTATTCATGTAGTTACTCTATGTAACATCCATGACGCGTGTGCTATGCGTCGCATCCCGAGATTTCCGCCTTAGCCGGGGTGTGACAGTGATCATTTAACGATCCCAATTATGAGATCATTTAATGACCCAATCAATGTTTCAAGGTTATGGGATCGTTTATCGATCTAAATCAAGGTTTCAAGGTTATATGATTATTTAATGATCTAATTATGTTCATATCAAGGTTAAACGGTTGTTATCCCGATAATTGTTTCCTATAGTCAAAACATACGAACTCACCAACTTTTTGTTGACGCATTTTAGTACACTTTTCACGTAATCAAGCGAACCAAAGGCATGATGGATGATTGTATTGCATGTGATAGGATTGAGCTTGGACTTTGTGGATCCGTGATTCATTGCACCCGTTTGTGGGTTATGCTTAGGATCGTTAGCGATCATTTGATCTATTTTTGTAAACTATTGATGGTGTTGTGCTCCTCGTGCATTATTTGATCCGTAACTTGTATTTGTATTTGAATTATGTATGGATTGCTCAATCCTTGAATGCATTTAGTTATCTCTACTTAATTTACATGTCACGCTGAGCTTTTTTATTAATGCCCCATGTTTCTGCCTTGTTGGAGTGTTACACAATTGATCTTTAATTTTTACTTCTTCTAGTCGATTCTTCAATCTTTATCCATTGATTCCACTCGGTAACTTCCAGTCCAACCTCCCACTAGATTATTTTGTAAACTTGTTTGTACATAATTTGTAATCGATAATGTACATATATCTACTTTTAATGTAAAATTATATTGTAATTTTATTGTACATATTTCTAATCCGTACATGTAATTCTTAATTAGTAATGTAACTGGTAATGAGGATATCTAATGATGGAATCTGAATGTATTGTACATATATTTTTAATTTCATTTAACCTGTAATGTAATTCGTAGTTAAACAATAACTTCTGTATTGTTGATTTATCATTATGGTATTTGTATTAGTTAACTCTTTCATGAACTTTTTTATTGTTAATTTGTTGATGATTTTTTGTTAAAATTATTCATCAAGACATACGACTTCAATAGATTATATGTAGAGTATATGTTAACAGGTCTTAACAGGTTTTTAACACGTGCACCTGTTAATTTTCTTGTCGTGTTCGTGTTGAGAAAAAATGACACGAATTTTTAACAGGTCGTGTTCGTATTTGACCTTAACAAATTCGTGTCTCAACAGATCGTGTCTTAACAGTTTTCGTGTGACATGTTATTCCAGCCTTAGTCGCATCTCAACTTTTTATTGATTCAAAAGAACAATTACTTTTATTTTTCTTGAATATTTTTGTTTCATTATTCCAGAATCCTCTATTGCCTTTTTTTTTTTTAACTTTTAACTTTTTTTTAATAAATTAAAATGGTTTTTAATTTTTTGTTTGGGTTGTTAACTTTTACTATTGCTTTTTTATTTTTTACTTTTGGACTTTAACTTCCTTTCATTTAAAAGAAAACTTTGATTTTTATTTTTATTATGTTTGATTTTCTAACTTTTATTGTATTATGTTTTTTTTCCCCAAAATTAATACATATATTTACATGACAATTTTTGGTGAGATACGACAAACTTTTAAAACAAATACAATTATACAAATACGATTACAAAGTCCCGCAACATAGGAAATATAAATTACTAGTTATAATTATAATGTAGTAACAATAATATATTACTATTTGCTTTTAAATTACTAGTCTTGAAAGTCTTAAAAAGTCTTAAGTCTTTGACAATCTCTTTTTTTTTTTCCATTTTTTGGAACTATCAAATTTTTAAAAAGTTTTATTTGATCTTTCTTAACAACATGCATGGAACTTCGTCTTATAAAGGTAACATGATCTATTTGAAAACGACAAACAAAATAAGGAAGATACAAACTCTGATAATCTTATCATCTCCGCAAATAAAATGTAACTTTTGTTCAAGAAAAGAAAGATTATTAACACTGTCTTTGTGAGTCTTAATCTGTATAAACCATTTACAAAAAACTAAAGGATTACATTACATGAGAAATACGAATATAATGAATAATTTATCATATTTTATATTTCACTTGGGAGAGAAAAAAAGGAAATAAAAATTATTTATAAGAGTTCAACTGTATTTACTTATATTTAAGTTATTTCAAAGACAAAAGAAAAGAATATAATTTCTTTACAAAAGAAAAAGAAGGAAATGAAAAGAATATATTATATTTTAGTTTTATTATTTTATATTCCAGTTATTAGTGATAGTCATTAGTTAGAGAAATGAAAAGAATGAAAACAAAAAAAAAGAGAGAAAAAAATTATTTTTGAGAGAAATGAAAAGATAAGAGAATCATTTAGTAATAATATTATATTACTAATTGGGTAAGTCGCTACGGTAATTTTATGTAATTTTTATTAATGTGTTGTGTAGTTTGGATATTTGATCCTAGCATGCACGGAACTTCGTCTTATAAAGGTAACATGTTCTATTTGAAAACGACAAACAAAATAAGCAAGATACAAACTCTGATAAACTTATCATCTCCGTAAATGAAATGTAATTTGTGTTCAAGAAAGAAAGATTATTAACACTGTCTTTGTCAGCCTTAATCTGTATAACGATTTACAAAAAACTAAAGGATTACATTACATGAGAAATACGAATCTAATGAATAATTTATCATATTTTATATTTTAATTGGGAGAGAAAAAAAAGAAATAAAATTTATTTATAAGAGTTCAATTATATTTACTTATATTTAAGTTATTGCAAAGATAAAAGAAAAGAATATAATTTGTTTACAAAAGAAAAAGAAGGAAATGAAAAGAATATATTATATTTTAGTTTTATTATTTTATATTCCAGTTATTAATGAGAGAAACGAAAAGAATGAAAAAAAAAAGAGAAAAAATTTATTTTTGAGAGAAATGAAAAGAGAAGAGAATTATTTAGTAATAATATTATATAATTATTTGGTAAGTCACTATGGTACAACAAAAAAAACATGTGCATGAGAGTCTTAAAAGTCTTAAGTCTTTGATTCCTTTTCTTTTTCCTTTTTGTTGAAACTATCAAACTTTTAAAAAGTCTTATTTGACCTTTCTTAACAATCAAATTCAGCCATCTCATTGTTTTCTCCACTTTCAATTTTTTTTTCAACCAATTTCTACTTCTCTTTGTTGGTGTGGGTTTGTTTTCCCACATTCGTAGTTGTTGTAATGGTATTTTTGTTTGTGTTTATAAGTTTATTTCATGATCCGTTTTTCAGTTTTTCTAATGTAAATGATGAGCCATGGTTACTAATTTATAAACCAAACAAAAGGTGTAATGGTAATTTTGTTGTTTGTTTGAAGACAAAATAAAATGAGTCAAAATTGATTACTACCTCTAGCTTAATCTACCTAGCAATATTTATAAACCAAACAAAAGGTGTAATGGTAATTTTATGTAATTTTTATTAATGTGTTGTGTAGTTTGGATATTTGTTTCTAGCATGCACGGAACTTCGTCTTATAAAGGTAACATGATCTATTTAAAAACGACAAGCAAAATAAGCAAGATACAAACTCAAACTCTGATAAACTTATCATCTCCGTAAATCAAATGTAATTTGTGTTCAAGAAAGAAAAATTATTAACACTGTCTTTGTGAGCCTTAATCTGTATAAACCATTTACAAAAAAACTAAAGGATTACATTACATGAGGAATACGAATCAAATGAATAATTTATCATATTTTATATTCTGGCGTAAAATAAATGAAATAAAATATTTTACTTGGGAGAGTAAAAGAGGACATAAAAATTATTTATAAGAGTTCAATTTTATTTACTTATATTTAAGTTATTTAAAATAAAAAAGAATATAATATGTTTACAAGAGGAAAAGAAGGAAATGAAAAGAATATATTATATTTCAGTTTTATTATTTTACGAGGACTTATAATTCATTGTGCATGTTTGGGAGGAATTATAATTCATAGTGCGTAGTAGGCGCATTTAAAAAGGATTATGTTGGTTGTTAGCGTGTGGCATGAGAAGTATTCGCAACATAAAGATGTTTTGTACGTTTTGTCTATAGCAGAAAAGGAAACTTGGATGTTAGACATACTAAGTAAAAGATATTCACACAACATAGCTAATATTTTGTTGTTTGCTTGTGACTCACTGACTTACTATTTGCCTTTATTAAAGTCATAGGTATATGATGGAGGAATTTAAAAAATAACATTTGGGCTTACAGAAGAGTTTTTGGGTAAATTTATGTAAATGGATTCACTTTAATCGTATGAGTAGTCCAGGAATTCCCATAACGTCTTCATGTGGTTTTATATTTTTAAGCTGAGAGCTCTGCCATCGGTGTCTTTATGCTTGCCAAGACTACCCCCTCAATATTTTATGTATTCTACAAAAGATTAGTGTATGACAAAATTTTATAGACACTAATGAGTAATGACATGGTTTTTGTTTCATTCAAATTCCTTTCTTTTTATCTATCAAAGCATAACTAAATTTATATGACTATTTATTTTTTCTTTCTGAAATCTTAGTGTCAGAACTTAACTTCATCCAAAAAATGACATACTTGATAGATTCATCATTTGTTCCTCTACCCTTGAAATTATCAATATGCTCATGAAAAATATCAAGTCAAATTGCCAATAACTAGGTTAGCGGAATATAACGTAAAATAGCCATGTATTAGCTATCATTATGTGAATGAAGTTAAGCTCACGAGGCTCCATTTCAGATTATATAACGTCATCACAGTTAGAGCTTTCAATCTTTTCATACTGATAGTACGTGTTCGACTTCATCTTGAACGTGTGTGCCATACCTTCCACCCTGGGCATGGTAGAATCATCACATATGTTATGTTGCAGGAACTTATTTATAAATGCATTTACTAAGAATAAAGTACACTAAAGTAATCTTAGAGAAGGTAGCATAGAGTAGACATGTTAGAGAAATAATGATTTTTAAAACCAAACTCTAAAAGGAAAAAGGCATACAAGTGATTTTACATAGGCGCGCATGTTGCATAATTTTACACACATCTATAAACAAATGAAGATGATATATATTAGTACTGTAACCACAACAGGATTCTCATAATTAATCTTTTTTAAATAGCAACCATCACTCAATTTCGTATGAACAATCATGGATACATCAGATGCTTAAGAGATATTTACGTGGTCATACCCTAAAATGAAATCATGGAGAATCAATGTATTACCTTTGAAAAATACAACTTGAAGGACGTTTTGGCCATTATCTATTTTGACCCGTCACCCTAACGTATGCAACATCCTCAGTAAGATTTGTAAGAAGATGAGAAAAAAATACATGGATATGCATAAGGGTGGCATTAACCGTAGCACCACCATCCACCCTAAGTACAAACAACTCCTTTTCACTTTATGCTTTTGTTTTCTTGCTATACATTAGCTCGACTATATGACACTTCTTTGTATATAATGTGAACCCAATACAAACATCAGAAGCATCCTCATGCTACCATGGTATAAATAGTTTATTCAAAGTTGGGACGAAATACACTCCACCCACCGAGTTAACTTGCTTAACCTAATCCTCAATCTCTTTAATTAGCTGACCTAATTATTTCAATGTCTCAAAGCCACTGAACTAACCATAATTCAACTGGACCACCGCCTCACCACTATTAATAAGTCTAGAAGCGCATGTTTCACACCTGCATTTAACTTCACCTTTTTTACATGATTGACCTAAACATCCTAAAAGATTGTGTACTGGTAGATAAGAATTTATATTGCATAAAGGTTCCAAACAAATAATATATTTACGTGGACATAACACAACATAAAATGGATAAGTTCATGTAATAAACTTGAATTATAAATTCAGCCGTTTTAGTCATGTATGCAACTATGAGCCTATGTGATACAAAAATGCATATTTTCTGAACTGTTATCATGATAGCGTATGTATTGACAGCCCTAAGTATTCCACATAAGTGTTGAACAAAAACATACAAAGAAAGTATCTCTCATTTTCGTCTTCCAAGTTAGCAATAACAATGTATTTTAGACATTCGAAAAGTTGGAACACAGCTATATAACTTAAACAATCTAAACTCACAATTGATTGAATTAAAAATGAACAATAGGATATCGTAAACTATTATGAAGATGATTCAGCTAAAATGGCCACGAAAAAATAAACAAACAACAAAAGTTGAGAATAAATTTTATATCACACCTTTAATAATCAGAGGAAAAATCCAAGTGTAAATTGATTTGAGTTTGTCAGTTAGAGATCCATGCCACCCCCTTTGTCTCGAACCGTGATCTTAATCTGCAAAACCAATCGTAATAAGGATTAAGGTGAATTAAAATGATCAAAATAAGAAAAAACTCATCATTACACATAAAATTTAATTAGACAATAATAAGAATAAAGAAAAGAGAAAGCCTGCTTTGATGAAAGAGATAAAATTTTTTACTGATTATATATTTAGAACAAATATATGATTGAAGTCCTTTGAAGAATTAAGGAGGAAGAAGATGGAAAAATCAATGACGTGGAAAGAACTTCATCAGTTTGATTAAAATTGACGTTATAGCACAACGTGAAAGAATTAAATTATTAATAGAGCTCAAAAACCCACATTCAATTAAACCAAACAATAACATGAGATGATGAAAAGCTTTGAGATGCTGAAAAGTCAAAAGTTTTTTCTTTTTGACAATTCAATTAATCACGCATAAGAATTAATTCATTAAGAAGAAATATGGGATTACTATTAAAAAGAAGGGAAAACTGCTGAAAATAGAAACGAACTTTACTCGTTTTCATGATATTAGCAACATCCTTTAAAATCTTTACTTTTTAGAAATCATCTTTCATTTATTAACATGAACAATATCAATTGACCGGGTGACCTAATGACGTGTCCGTTTTCACGATATTAGAAATGATCTTTACCTTTTTTCCTTTTTTTATTGCCACGTTATTTCCCTCTCACTAAATATATTCCCGCCAAAACACAACCCGTTCATTTTCCCCCAAATTATATATAAAATCAAAATTAGGGCTTGAAATTAAAAAAGAAACACACAAGGCGATTGGGCGCAAAGAAAGGCGATTGGGAGCAAAGAAGGGTTACTGATAGCATCCTCTACAAGAAATGGTTGCTCGATAGACGTCTATTACTCTGGTATGTTCATGAAATACCCATTGTCATATGTAGGTGATAAGATTGATGAGCTAGATAATGTTAATATTCCATCGCATATCACTATGGCAGAATTTAATAGTTCTTTTTTACGCATAACAAAAACCAAAAAATGTACCAATATTTATTATTGTGTTCTTGATAAAGACTTATGTAAAGGAGGACTTAGGATCATCAAATGTGATTTGGATATAAAGAAGTTTCTTTATCATATGTCTAGAACTAATAGAAGTAATAGAAGAGTATGTGTTTATTTGAGTCAATTTGAGGATGACTTGACTGATTTTCTTGGTGAGGATACCCACTTAAGTGAACAATTTGGGGTTAATATTGCTGAAAAACAAAATATGGGTAAAGAAGAAAAGGTGGGTGAAGAAGAAAAGGTGGGTGGAGAACAAAAGGTGGGTGAAGAACAAAAGGTGGATTCAAATGATGAGGACGATAGTTTTGAGGAGGAAGAAAATGATTCAACAGATGATGATGATGATGATGATGATGATGACGATACTACATCTTTGGATTATATTTCAGATGTTGAAGAAGAGGTTATTGAGATTAGATAGAGGAAGCTAAACAAAGAGGCAAGAGGAAGCTAAACAAAGAGGCAAAAATGGAGGCAAAGATATTGCATAAAAAGGCTATTTTTGAAGGAAAACAGAATAAAGGAGTAGCCAAGAAACAAAAACATAATCCAAAGCATGAGACAGATGAAATGATTGATAAACATGAGGAGTTTTTGACTGATCTTTTTGGTTATTTACATAGGCTTAATGCTGAGGAAACCAAAAATGAAAATATTGAGAATGATGAAGGGATTGAAGATGAGGAAACTAATAGACCTAGGCATAATCCTAAAGTTCACTGGAGGTTAATGAAACCAGTCTTGAGAGAAAGGTATGAAAGCCCTAAGCAACTTAAACAATGTTTGATAAACTATGCTTTAGCTAATGGATATCATCTGTATTATGAGCATAGTGATCATAAGAAAATTTTAGCAGTGTGTGGGAAGAAGGATGAGAAAACAGGCCAAAGATTTTGTCCTTTTAGGTTGTGGGCTAATTGGAGGAAAGGAGAAGCAACATTTCAGATCAAGTCATTAATTGATGAGCATAGGTGCTGTAGAAATTTCCAATCATGTTCTTTGGTAAATTTTAGATTTGTTGCAGACAAGTTTGGCCACAAAATTAGGCAAAATCCAAATATAAAGCTGAAAGACATTCAAGATGCATTCTTGAAGAAGTTCAAGTGTAATATATCAGCAATTCAA
Source organism: Erigeron canadensis (assembly GCF_010389155.1). Classification (NCBI taxonomy): domain Eukaryota; kingdom Viridiplantae; phylum Streptophyta; class Magnoliopsida; order Asterales; family Asteraceae; genus Erigeron; species Erigeron canadensis. Next base: position 7,397,897 of record NC_057766.1, read on the forward strand.
GCTATGAGGGCTAAACTGCATGCTAAGTATGAGTATGAAGAGTCAGTAAAGAAGCATTATGAGAAATTAAGGGACTATGGAGCATAAATATTTAAAAGAAATCCAGGAAGTATTGTTAAGTTGAATATGGCAAGAAATCTAGATGGTGCAATATATTTTCAGGGTCTTTATGTGTGTTTTAATGGTCTGAAAGATGGTTGGAAGGCTGGCTGCAGGAGAATAATACATTTAAATGGTTGCTTTCTAAAAACTGTTTGCAAAGGGGAATTACTGTCAGCAGTGGGTAGGGATGAAAATAACTATATTTTCCCAATTGCATGGGTTGTTATTACTGTGGAGAACAAGGAGAATTGGGCATGGTTCCTTGACTTGCTAAAAGATGATCTTGACTTGGGTAATGGCAGGGGTATAACATTGATGTCAGATCAACACAAGGTATAGTTACATTACAATCATATATTTTGTTTAATTTTTGTTTAATTTGGCAGGTACATACTTATTTTTGTTCAATTTGTATTTAATAGTTGTTCTGTACTTATTTTTGTTCAATTTGTATTTAATATAGGGTCTTATTGAATCTGTCAAGGACATGTTCCTAGTGTAGAGCACAGACAATGTGCTAGGCATATTTATGCCAACTTTAGGAAGAAGTATAGTGGGGTCTTGTATAGGAACTTATTTTGGAAAATTTGCAAGTCTAGGTATCCTACATTGTTTGAGAAGAACATGAAAGAATTGAAAGATGCAAATGTTGATGCTTACAATTACTTGATGAAAAGAGAACCAAAAACATGGTGTAGGGCCTTTTTCAACACTGGTTTAGCATGTGAAGCTATAGAGAATGGCATTAGTGAGTGTTTTAATTCATTAATTGTTGAAATAAGAAGGAAACCTATCTTAACTATGCTTGAAGCCTTAAGGATCATCTTAATGGAAAGGCTTGACAAGATGAGGAAATTGCATGCTACATGGAATGATGACATATGTCCAGCCATAAGAAAAAGACTCGAACTAGCAAAGGATCAACAAATGTAAGTTATCAAATGACTTTCTTAATCCATACTGCTAAACTGTCTTTATTGTTTGTTTAATTTGAACTATTTATTTTCAGCTATTGGAAGGTAGTCCCAGGTGGAGGGTCTGAATTTGAGGTAATTAAAGCCAATGAAAGCTACATAATTGATGAAAAGAAACAAGAATGCTCATGTAGAATGTGACAATTATCTGGTGTTCCTTGTGCACATTCTGTTGCAGTGCTATTTTACATTAGACAGCCACCAGAAAACTATGTGTCCAATTGGTACAAAACAACTACATTTAGAGATATATATGCTCATTTCATTAATCCTATGAAAGGCATGAGAGATTGGCCCAAGATCAACTTACCTCACCCTTTACCACCAAAGGAAAGAAGGATGCCAGGCAGGCCTAAGATTACTAGAAGAAAAGATGCAAGTGAGCTTGTTGATCAGGGCAGTAAGGCTACAGGTAAGATTGTGACAACTGTCATCTGAGCGTTTTTCTTGAATTACTTTTCCGGTCATTTTTAGTTGTTTCGTTTATGTTCGTCGTTAGACTTTAAGACTCCATCATGAAATAAGTGGGTTTTGTTTTATCTGAGCTTTATGAGCCTTTAGACTTTAGAAAAATTGTAAATGGACTCGAGAATAGGAAGAATACTAGTTGTCTTGTGGAAATGCCAAATTAAATGAAATACTTAAAATTTAATCAATTAAAGATTTAATAAACAAATATAGTCATGTTTATATCCGTTACAAAGCTATTGAAAAGTTAAATTTAAATATGTCGACAAGATGAATTTACGAGTCTTGAGTCTTCGTGAATGATCGAGTCAAATGGGTTTTTGGTAGGGTCAAAGATGGTCAAAGGTCTGTCAAAGCTAGGGATGGGAAGCATCAAAACCCTAACCCTAACCCTTTCCACTCTCATTTCTCACACACACCTCCTTTTCTCTTCTCCCTCTTTTCTCTCTTTAGCCGCCCCTCCTCCATCTCTCTCTAAACATCCGGCCACGAACCACCACGAACCACCACCGATTTCATCAATCTTCATCATCTTCTTCATTTTCTCATAGTTTTTGGTAAGATTTGTTTAGATCTAAAGTGTAAATGGTCTTCTAACATCAAAAATCACGAAAATCTTACATATATATATATATATATAACTTGGATGTATATATGTATATGTATAATGAATCCAAAATCCTTACAAATATATATTTATAAATCGTTTTCCTTGAAGATTACATATATATATATTCGGTTGTGTTTATGGTTATAGATCCGAATTTCTTATCAAAATATTGTATAAATTTGAATTGTATGTGACTTTTGTTTATTTTTTGGTTAGATTGAGTTAAATCCGTGACATATTAATGACTTTTAGTCTTGAAATCGATTTGAAATTGCTGCTTGTAGTCGAATCTAGTGTTGCTCATGATTTTTGGTTCGGTCAACGCCGGTCAAAGTCGGTCAAAGGGGCAGATTTGTATTTTGGTCTATTTTGGACTTTTGGATGGTCAAAATTAGGGTTTGGATCTTATTTGATAGATTATGGGTATTATTTTGGTATTTTGGTTTAAATGAGATTAAGTTTTTGATTTAGTCAAAATTAAGGTTTTTGGTCAAAGTCAAAACTAGAGGTTTCTTGGTCATAGTAAAAGTATAGTTGGATCCAAAATGACGTGACATCGGAGTTAATATGGACATTGGACTTAAGTATATATATATATACGGATTAATTAAGATGGACAAATTTGTATATAAATTTATATATATACAAGGACTAATTTAATAAGAACATATGTATATATATATACATATATAAATACAAAAATTAATTTGAAACGAAAGGACTTTATAAATATTATATATAAATCATAAAGATTATATATAAATTATACGACTTTTTGAACTCAACACATCTTTATACTAATATTCCAAATGAAGACTTGACTGGATATATACGATGTAAAGTGACATTATTAAACGGATTTTTTCCTTTGGACAATTTACAAGGACAACATGACTAATATATATTGATATTTGACGAGACATAATGACATTTCCCAAGATACTAGTATAGGACATAGACATGTACATCTAAGTAAGTACTTACTGGGTGACTTATGGACAATGTAGGACTTTTGGACAGATAGTGAGCTTATTTCAAGTGTACTTGATTGTTCGTATTCTTGTTCGTTCATCTAGGGTATTTGTGCTTGTGCTGCTTTCAGGTGAGTTTCGTAGCCCCTCTTTTTTACAAGTTTTGGGGTGAAAAGTATACTTAATTTCAAACAGTTTTGTTGGTTTCGGTTTTATGTTCAATATTGAGCCTGTGCGTATAGAGTTACTTGTGTCATTTGACGTGCTTTGATCTTGTTGTATGTGTGTGATTATGTGTTTGTTTGTTGTGCTTTGGACGTACTTATTGTATGAGTTGAGACATGAGACTTTGGACTAAGGCAGGTACCGTAAGGCCGGACTTTGAGACATTGAGGCATTTGGACTTATTATGGCGAACTCTGCTCGTTATATATTGAAATAATACTTGTTTAGACTTAAAAGAATCGACAAAAGACTTATTTCTTTTATTAGACTTTTGACATAAAACCTACGAACTCACCAACTTTTTTGTTGACACGTTTTAGTATACTTTTCAGGTGCTCAGGTTAATCAGGGATAAAGATTGCTATGCTAGACTGGACTTCGGAGATTAGTGCTCCTTATTTATTGTCAGACTTTGAGGCTACATGCCTTGGATTATTTCTTTATGGACTTGGTGGTAATAAGCTATTTTAGCACTGTTATGACTTTGAACTCATGTTTTTGGGAATATGTTTATTATATTCTATTTCATTTAGCAGTATCTATGTAATTCCATGCCGTGCTGTACTTTTCATGACACCTCATGTTTCCGCCAACGGGGGGTGTTACAAAGATGAAAAAGACTGGAGTAATAATCACATGCTTAAAGTGTCTGCAGGAGGGTCATAATATAAGATCTTGTCAAAATGAACAAAAAGTACCACCTCCTAAGGTGTTCAGAAATCCTGGAAGGGCAAGAGTGTGTCAGTTCAATGAAGTGAGTGGTAGAGAAAGGGGCACTGGAAGGGGTGAAAGGGGTACTGGAAGGGGTGGTATAGGTGGAAGGGGTGCTGGCAGAGGTGGAAGGGGTGCTGGCAGGGCTACAGGATCTAAACTACCCAAAGGTATTGGAGTTACATTTAATCCTCAAACTGGTGAAAACTTGGTAGGGGTAAGTTTTCTTTCATATCAAGTTTATATGAATTATATTATATGAATTATCAAGTTTGTATGTTTATATGAATTATATTACATGTGTAAATAGGGTTTAGGAGAGCACTTGCATCCAGTATACTCTGCAAATGACACTCAACAAAAACCAACCGACAATCCATTGCCCAAAACAAATGTTGCAACTTTTGAAGATATAACTGGCACTCAAGAGTCATTGAATATGGAGGACTTTACCAATGAAGGTTTTGAGACTCAGGATTCAGTCATCGCAGATGCAAACAGGTTGATGGAAACTATTATCAAGGTTAAACATGAAGGATCTAAAGAACCTACAGAAGCTGCAAACAACATGAATGAAAAACCTACAGAAGCAACAAACAACATGAATGTAGAACCTACAGAAGCTGCAGACACAATGACCAAAGAAGAAATAGAAGCAATGATGAGTACTGGAAAGGGTCTTCAAGAGTTATTGTTTCCAACACCACCAGAAGGTACTTCCACTCAAGAACGACACAAGCATTTCTTTAAACATCATAAGAGGCTGGGCAAGTATGGTTTATATGGAAGTCCACCAAAAAGGCACAATCTTAGACCAAGACCTAGTAAACCACTGCTTCCACATGAAAAGGGTGCTAAAGAAGAGAAGCCAATTACCCTTTTTTGAAGCATTCTGATTAAGGCTGTTTTTGATGTAATCTAAACTATGATGTTTATTTTGAACTAGATTATTATTGTTGCTTACTTTTGGCACTAAAACAATGCTAATCATCTCTTTTGTATCTGTTTAGTTTGGGCAATATATTATGTTTCTGGATAATATGCATTCCAAAATGACATAAATTTGCAATTACTTTTCCATTCCATAAAAAAACTACAACAATTCAGTACAAAATGTCATAACTTTGCAATTCTATTGCAAACAAGAACACACCATTACTACTCTATAAAACATAATAAACAAAGAACAACAATAACAAACATATCTAATACAATGACAATTTTGCTTTAGTTTTTGCTAATTCCTTTTGCATAACATCCATAGCCTGCAGTAATTATTCCTTGTTACAATCTTCATGTCCGTGACCTTTAGCAAGTAAATGAAGCTCATACATTGCTTTCTTATATCTCTCATCAGGGGGAGGATCAACCCACCCAAAAAAGTTGCAAGGAATACTTCCAGTTCCTTGATTTTATCATATAATCAAATTAAGAAACAATTGTAAAAAGAAGAAAAAAAATAATCAACACTAACAAACTTACCCATTTAGCACATCTCTTGAATCTTCTATTAGGGTTTTTTTTTGGTCCATGAAGTCCATTCTTTTGTCAATAGAGGAGGTGTACAATCACAAAATTGATGTTGTGAAGATGAATCTCAAAGTTGATGACATCCATGAACCCCTAATTTGATTGATGTTGATGAAGATGAAGACATGCTTAGTAAGTTGATTTGAAGCTCTAAATCGATTTGGGGGAAATGAAATGAATGGGTTCTGTGTTTTTTGGGGAGAATATATTTAGTGGAAGGGAAATGACGTGGCAATAAAAAAAGGAAAAAGGTAAAGATCATTTCTAATATCGTGAAAACAGACACGTCATCAGGTCACCCGGTCAATTGATACTGTTCATGCTAGTAAATGAAAGATGATTTCTAAAAAGTAAAGATTTTAAAGGATGTTGCTAATATCGTGAAAACGAGTAAAGATTTTAAAGGATGTTTCAACATTGATTCAACACTTAATGTTTATCACTAGAATAAAGTTAATGTGATCAAATGAATATAAACTAGAGATTCAAAGGTTTGTGAAACTAAAAAGACACTTTTGTCAAAGGTCCTTATTAACAAAAGTCTAATCATTCAATTCATATACGTACATACATAAAATCATTCAATTCATACATATATAATGGAGTTTAACATTTATCAAATCATTAAAAAGAAAGAGTTAGAAATATTTAGAATTGATTTCAAAAACTAAACTTTTATATAGTATATAGATATTCCAGTTATTAGTATTAGTTATTGGTGAGAAAAATGAAAAGAATGAAAACAAAGAAAAGAGAAAAAATTTATTTTTGAGAGAAATGAAAAGAGAAGAGAATCGTTATGAGAGTTGAGTTGAATTAGTTTAAACTTAGGTTATCACGGAGAAAAAGAAAGGAAAAGTAAACTTTAACTTAATTATACAATATTACTTTATAAAGATGTAGACTACAGAAAAAGGTGGGGGGGAGAGCATCAGATATGGTTTACCTACGCAGAACCATCCAAAACGTCAACTCAACGTCATATCAACTTTCATCAATTCATCAAGTTTAGGTTGTTATGGACGCAAAAACCCAGAACGCAGAATATATATACATAACCGTTATTTTATTGGCCAGTTAATATTAACAGGATGATTAATCATTATTAAATTGGGATAATGACACCGAAGTTTAACCGACTATGACCAAAAAGTTATGTAATGTAACCGACTACTGGACTAGCTATGTAGTGTAACCACCTTTGTTTTTTGGGTTATGTCATGTAAGTTACCGGCTACTTCAAGTTTTCATCCGGTTAAGCCAGAAATAAAGTTAGGGATAATGGCACCGAAGTGTAACCAACTATGACCAAAAGGTTATGTAATGTTGTGAAGTACTCGACTAACAAAAATAAAGTTATAAAATTATTCATTTCTTTTGCTTCTTTTATCTTTTGTATTTCATCACACGGACTATACAACACAACCCAAAATGAGAATCTAAACCCAAATATGTTAACCCACCCGATTCATCATATCATCATCAATCAATATATCTTCTTCTATCTATCACTATATATCTATATCTATATCTATATAAATTTCTCATTCGCCGTAGTAGACAAATGGTTTGACCATGCTGATTCATTCTATAATATTAATCACCACACTATACCATGATCAGATACCTCAAAAAAAGTTCGATCATGCCGCCGCAATCTGCTAATGTTCTTCACTGTTGCGGGAAACTGATGTTGTTTTTCACTATCGACGGAATCTGGTATTTTTCTTCATTGACCATCTACTCGATAAAAATCCATCTATTAATCTACACAAAAATTTGATTTCTTAATAAAACCCACAAATCTTCAAACTCAAACTGATAAAAAAGAGAGGTCGCTTGTTGCTGAAATCTTCAAAATCAAAATCGTCGCCACCATGATCAATGTGGTGTATTTGATAGAGAGAAGAGGTGTGTATATATATAAATAATTAGAAATTATATATATTCTTAATATATGTGGGTTGGTTACATTAGATAACCTTTTGGTCATAGTTGGTTACACTCCGGGGCCATTATCACATAAAAATAAAAGTGGTTGAAAGTCCAAAGTTTGCAACGATTATGTAATTAAACAACTAATGTAAATTACACTAAGAATGTAAGACAAGAATGTAACCATGTTTAATCATATGTATTATTAATTAAACAGTGAATACATGGTCCGTTTACAAAGAAGAAGAAAAGAAAATATTGTTAAGTTTTTGACACACACAAACTTAACAAGTATACAAGAGAGAAAAACACACTAAGTGCAAAGAAGAATGAAACCAACGAAAACTGCGGCTAGGTCAAGTGATTCTTTATATAGGCAGAGATGAGAATCACATAACAACCCAATTGATGTTGACACATGAAGGTTGTCAACTATCTATTGATGGATAAGTCAGATCTGCAGAGTTCTCTTTTCTTCATCTTGTTTCTTTCTCAAAACGGCATCAAAGAGAAACTCCTTAGTACCAGAACGGTACATGGTCACATGGCTCCATCTTGATCTATCAATACGTGTCATTGGGACCAGCCTTCTTATCTTCATATTCCCGCCCATATTTAACTTACAAAATATAGCGGTGAGTCATTGAACTTATCCTTTAACTTGAAGATAATTGTGGTTGCTGAGAGCTCGCCGACAAAGTGGCTCGCTGAGTCTCTCAGCGAATCCATGACTCAACAGTGGTAACCTGCAACTTGTTTTGTATCCGGTTGCTTATATCGCATAACCCAAAAAACAAAGTTGGTTACACTGCATAGCTAGTCGAGTAATTGATTACATTACATAACCTTTTAGTCATAGTTGGTTATACTCTCATGCTATTATCCCTATTAAATATGTAAATATTGGGAGATAATTTCAATATTCTGCTTGAAAGTTATTAATTATTTGAAGATATATATGACAATATACTAAAATTGATTAAATATATAAATCTAGTTTAGTATGCGGCTACAAAATAAATTGCCAGCTCCATGTTTATTTTCCCCACTACTTATAATCTTTTTTTTATAGTCTCCTGTTCTTTTATCTATACGACTATACCTACTATCTTCTCATATATCTTCATATGTAACTACTGTATTTCATTTACAAAAGATTCATCTGGCTCTATAAATTGATTTGGAATTTTTTTTTTTTAAAAAAAAAGATGATTATAAAACCAGGATTCAGGGATTGAAATCAAGTTTACAATTTCTTTTTATTCTCTACGTGATTCCTTCTTCCATCCAATATATATATATATGAATATACGTATAGCTATTCTTTTACTATTTTCATGCTAAAAACAAAAAGAGAAAAGGAAAACAACAAACCCTGAGCAATGGCATTTGAATGCCTCACCACGAACGCCGAACCAAGAATGGAAGGACCGGTATGGATGGATGTTCGGTGAAGAATTTCCAGCTCGGATCTGGGTTCGGTAAAGAACACCTATACCGAATGCTCTAAATAATAGACATCCATGATCCATGTATAAATATGCTTATGTACCATTGCTACTATTTTATTTTATAGTCTATTTGAAGGATTTTCATTAGTGTTTGCATGTTTTCAAAAGCAACTTTTACTTCCATCTATCTATAATAATTCTATATAGAGTTACTTTTATGATGGCTTATCGATGCGGTAAAAGATGAAGACAACGACATGACAATTTATGGTAAATATGAGACACGTGATGAGAATGTTATCTTCATTTCTTGAACTTATGTGCATCATAAGTGGATACTAGGATTTTAGTGTAAAAAGAAACAAGTATATATATTTTAGTGTAAAAAGAAACAAGTATATATTATGTAACATCTTATGTTTCTCAACTACTTTTACTTTAGCAGTAAGGTTTTAGGATAAAACCTCTATGCCTCTAGGATTGTACTATTCATTAGGGATGAACATACTGACCCGGAACCCAAAGCGTGGCTGAGACCTAATGTAACTCATTTTAAACCAATGTCCCCAACAATATTTGGCGGTTTATGAGTTGTTTATAGTCATTTTCGTATATATTTGGTGAGTTTATGGTATTTTCTCATGATAATAGTAGGTATTATAACATATTACTGAAGCAAACGACAATTGGAGGCCTAAAGTGTGCTTCTGAATGGCTCAGCTGAGGCTTGGTAGCATAAAGTAAGACTTTGGTAAAGATTTGCAGATGGTGTGCCGCACCTCATCCATGGGTGCGCCACACTCAAAGTTCAATGTGCAGGAAGATCAGATGGTGCGCTGCACCTATTGGACGGGAAAACTTGGACTTTTGGTTATAGTATAAATACTTAGTCATACACAACCCTAGCCCTATCTTTCAATACCCAACTGTTTTTAAGAGCCTTTGAAGACCTTTTTCATCCATTGAAGCATATTGAAAGTTTCGAATCACGTTTGGATTCGTTGAGTCATTCCATATTCGATTTTAGCACTTTGTGGAATTATTTCTTCAATAGGTACAACATTATTTCATTTGTTATTGATTGTTTTGATTGTTTCTTCTAGAGTAGCTAATCGTTTCACTATCCACCAAGATGAAATGAGACATAATATGACGGTTGCACTATTTTAGTAATTCAAAGTTGATTTCATTTATCGTTGTGTCGAGATCTTGATGAATGGATTCTTTTAATTATTATTGTGATATTGGTGATATATATATTCTTCGCTAGTGGTAGTAGTTGAATATATATATATATATATGGGAAAAGTGAGTATGAAGTTGTTATGCACCCAACTTGGGAGAAAAATCTCTCACATATTAATTTTTTAATATTTTGAATAAATACTTAGGCCCCCATGTTTTTTACCTTTTAAAAAAAAGGTATGTGAAAAGTTTTTCACCCAACTTGGGTGTCTAACAGCCTCATATTCCCTTATCCCTGTATATATATATATATATATGTGTGTGTGTGTGATTCCAATTGTTTATCGTTAATCAATTGTCGCCACTTCATGGTATAATAGTAAATGTCCTTTTAATAAAAGGAATCGCTTTGTCAACATGTTGATTGACGGTGGGTGGTACCATATTGTATTCACATAGATACATACAATTGTTAATTCTATAATCAAATAAACTAGTTACAATAATAAGGCATGTAAGTCGATGTTTGAGTAAAAACAGCTACTATAGCTAAGGTACAAGATGATAAGTTACATATGTACATATCAAATACAACACTAATAATAGTAGGCATATAACAATAATAATACGAAGCATTATATAAAAGAAAAAGTGAGTGTGAGGTTGTCACACACCTAATTTGGGTGAAAAACCACTCACATAATATTTTTTTAATTAATTTTTGTATAATAAATAAATGATGAGGCCCCATGATTTTAATGGAATAAAAAAACAAAATGTAAAGGGTTTTTCACCCAAAATTGGGTGTGTGACAACCCCACATTCACTTCCCCTTATATAAATAAGCTTGTAAAGTTGAATAACAAAAATGTGTGCATGACTTCTGCAAATTTCTAACGAATTGAAAGGGGAGTTGCGGTTTGCAAATATATGGTTAAACCGAGAATTAACAATCTTGCCTGTTTTGTTCGTGGTCCCAGATTGAAAATTGTTCGATTTGCAGCTGTTGAATATATCGAGCAGAAGTAATATGCAAAATTTTCGTGTAATATACAATTAGACTATATATCTGCATTAGTAATCAGCACGTATCCATTCATTCTTCTTAGAAATATCTTTTACCCAATAATGTTTGAATACCAATTTATCAATCCATGGAAGTGTCGATGTATAAGTTTAGGGGTTTAATGTGTCAAGAATAAAGTCTACAACCGAATGAAAGCTATTTTCGGTTATAGGCAGTTATGTTGTGAAGGGATATGTCTGTTAGAATAGTCGTGTCTATTAGAAAGTCATACCAATTAGTGAAGAGGAATGATGGTTCATAGTGTCTATTGGAAAACTATATATATATATGTGTGTGTGTAAACCTACCGATTATAATAAGAAGAATAGTTTTAGGATTGTTATTTCGTCAAGTGAGGGACGAGAGGGACGAGGGACCAACAGTGGCATCAGAGCCAAGGTCGTCGAACCAAAGAGAAGGAGATACTAGCAATTCAAGAGGGATCGCATAAGAGAAGAGAGTGATTAAGAGGAATCAACGAGAAAACCGATCAAGTGAAGATCGAATTTGAGAAAGTAAAAAAGAGACAAATTGAGTCAGGGAATCAATTAACAGAGTAAAGTTCGAATCAGATTAAGAAAAGAAAAGAGAAAAACGTACCGTTGTGCGAAGAAGAAACCGCCGTCGTGTGTGCTGCCGGAGAAGAAAGAGTAACCGTCGTATAAACCGATTAGTCACCACCGCAAGAGAAAGAAAGGAAAAATTGATTACCCAAAACAATTGATTAACCGCCACCATTTAATTCGAAGATCAGAAGAAGAAAAAACCAGGGGAGAGTGCCCTAATTTGCGTGAAGAAGGAAGAAGAAAGAACCAGAAGCAGTTCTAATTGGGAATAAACGTGAAGCAGCGTGTTTTTTGGTTTACAAGGCCGTAAGTGTGTTTTATTTGAAAATAAAGGCCCACAAGATATCAAAAGGCCAAGAGTATATTACCAGGTTTAATTTTCACTACTTGTTATTTTTTCTATCTATTAAAAGCATATAGATAAGAAAATATATTACAAGTTGACGTTTGGAAAGCATAGAATTGTTTGAGAATTATCTGGTTAGACAGAAATTTAAGTTCAACTTTTCTTAGAATTATTTTGATTTTAGAAGAAGACCAAACCGAAAGGATATGTCGGGAGATAAAAACAAAAGTGTTGTTACAAACAAAGTCGTCATACCGTTATCATCTTATCAATGTCCAATCTTAAACAATAGCAATTATACACTATGGACATTAAGAATGAAGAAGATACTTGTGGCAAATGGAATATGGGATTTGGTAGAAGCAACGGGTACATCAAAAGAGATCGATATAAAAAAGGATAGTTCTGCATCTGCATATCTATTCCAAGGATTGCCCGAAGATTTGCAAATGCAAGTTGCGGGATGTGAAACGGCAAAAGAAATTTGGGACTCATTAAAGGCCACATTTGTTGGGACAGAAGATGTTCAACAAGCGTACTCGCAACAATTGAAGTCAGAATTTAAGAGACTCATTATGAAAGAAGATGAATCAATAGATTCATTTGCCGGAAAGATGATGAGTATTATTACAAAGGCTGCTACATGTGGACTGACATTTGACGAATAAACGAAAGTACGAAAGTTACTCAACGCAGTACCAGATAAGTATATACCAATAGTAGCAACCATTGAAATGGTTGTTGATTTTAAGGAAGCAAAATTGGAGGAGGTTATTGGGAAACTTAAGACTTACGAAGAAAGACTTAAGTTTAGAAAAGACAGTGTGGAAGATAATAGTGAAAAGTTGTTGTTCACACGTCAAGGGAATGGCAAAAATTATGAACGCAACTATGGAAACAATAGAGGAAGGGGTGGTAATCAGACAAGAGGAAGAGACCAAGGAAGATTCGTGAGAGATAATAAAAATGAAGATAGTTTTGACAAATGGAAGAAAAGCCCTGGAGATCAAAATTATCCAAGAAGACAACTTAAAGATGTACTATGTTATAATTGTCAAGATTTTGGACACTTTGCTGCAAATTGTACAAAACCAAACCATAGAGAAGAAAAGGCAAACCTTGTGTTCGAAGATGATGAACCAGTGCTATTGATGGTTACTACTAAGGATGAAAAAGAGACAACGTCCTTAAAACAAGAGAAGCGAAGAAATGAAATTCTCATTACGGAAGATGAAATTCCAAAAGGAAAGTTCGAAGAGATGAGATCAGAAATAGAAATTGACTTAAGAAGTAAACTAGAGTTTTGGAAGTTTGAATTACTCCAAGACTTCAAGATGGAGAAACAAGAGTTTGAGAGAAAAAATGAGAGATAAAGAGATAACATTTGAGAAACAAATGCAAAAGGAGTTAGAAAACCTGAAGAAGTTGAGAGATTGCACAAGCAAATAGATGAAAGAGTTAAAGTCAGAAAGAGAACAGTTTGAGAACGAAAACTATGAAGTTGTTTCAAATAAAAAACTACTAGAAGAAGAACCAAGAGTTGATAACGGCGAATGCAAGAAACATCGAGAGACACCATCAAAATTTCAGCAGGAAAGCAAGATTGAGAAAGACAACAAGTCAAGAAACAAGAAAGTTGAATACGAAGATCGTAATACAAGAAACACATTGTTGGAGATTCAAAACTATGAGATGATACAAGTGAAGGAAGATACTGACAACGTTAACAAGGATGATCAAGATGAGATTCAAGACAAGGAAGAAAGAAGTGAAATCAATGAAGAAGTTCAAGACATAGTTCGTGTTAAAGATCAGGTAGGAAATGGAAACAAGCCAAAGTTCAAGGATAAAGATGATGAAGCTTGAAGAAATCAAAGGCATGGATTAATAAATTAGGGAGGAGTGTTGAATACTAATTTATCAATCTATGGAAGTGTCGATGTATAAGTTTAGGGGTTTAATGTGTCAAGAATAAAGTCTACAACCGAATGGAAGTTATTTTCGGTTATAGGCAGTTATGTTGTGAAGGGATATGTCTGTTAGAATAGTCGTGTCTATTAGAAAGTCATACCAATTAATGAAGAGGTATGATGGTTCGTAGTGTCTATTGGAAAACTATATATATGTGTGTAAACCTGCTGATTTTAATAAGAAGAATAGTTTTAGTATTGTTATTTTGTCAAGTGAGGGACGAGAGGGACAAGGGACCAACAAATAATAACATATTTATCCTTTCTACAAACAACCATATAACTTCGACCATTTTTAACAAACATCCACATAACTTCGTGTACGGAGACATTCTCAAACTGTTAATCAGATTAAAATGAACGTACAAACATTAAAAAAAAAAAAATCTTGTTCATGTTGATAGCTCCAATGAACTAGCTTCGATAATTAGAAGATTCATTTCTGCTATACAAGAAACAAAATATCCTCTATACAGAAAACAAATAACCAACGATATTCCATTCTAATTAAATTGGTAGCAACGATCTAATGTGAACATTTTATGCTAACCATTGCATGAGTCCAAGTTTAACCAGCATCCAAATACATACATTTTTTTTATTTTGATACAACATTTATATATATTGATCACTCTAAATTATGTGCTAATATTGTAACATTTTTCTTAATACAAGGCTAACAGAAACAGATCATATTCAACATTGAAACATACATATACCCTTCTTCAATACCAAGGATCAAAACTTAGTTGCTAACATGAATACGGGCATTAAGTCTTCGAAGCCAAACAGAATGTAGTATCATATGAAAGACATCATACCTCTTTGGTGGATGATTAACCTCAAAATGTCTTTTTACCTGTTTACCCCTTCTTTGCATTCGTAGGTACTGCCTCGTCGAAATTCCCATCAAGATTTTCTTGAGATTAGGAATGTCCTCAATGTCAATTATGACGGCAAACGATCTCCAATTCAATACATCGCTAAATGGTGCCACGTAATGATCTTTGATGAGTACCGGAACACAACCCGTGTAAAGGGCTTCAACCATTCGTGGGCTAGCGACCTCATAGCCACTTGGAGATATGCAATATCTACTTTGCCTCAACATATCCATATATGAAACACCCTTTGCAAGGTACCTGTGAACTTGTACATCGGAATCTTTGTTCTCCCAATGCTCCAAGAGAATCGGTCTTATTGGGCCATGAACCCCACCAGCAAAGAAAGCCAAAACAGGGCGCTGCCTTGGGGATGGCCCGCCAATTTGACCACGCATTGTCCCATCATGAAGCAAGATTTCAGGGATTGAAACATCCTTTGATGGCTGGAACCCTTCTGAGGTGTTTGCATTGCATAGGGCACGTATGGAGTTTGTAAAGAGATCTGGAACAGCCTTTGAAAGCTCGGGCCCCTTCAAAGAATAACCGATTGTCAGGTTCATTAAGATATAAGGTATAACAAATACCAGTAAATTACAAAAAACTTGAGGTAGCAATATGGGTACTGGGTCAGACGGGTCAGTTAAAAGGGTAACATGAGCGGGTTAAGATGGGTACTTTTCTTGTACACTTCGTTTCATTTGAAACAAACAATGTATTATTGAAAAAATATTTTGTTTCTTAGTGTTTCATTCAAATCATAATCATAATATAAGTTCAATCACAATAAAATGGTATTATTAATGTAACAGTTTATGTGTTTTTACTGTACAAAAAGACACATTGTGATACAATTAAGCATTTGAGCCACTAGAGAGTAACCTAACCCGAATATAATGCTTATAAGTAAACTGGTCAAAAGTGAGATTGATTTACCTACCCAATCATGGCATGCAACAATGAAGTGATCAGCACCACGACTTCGGTTCCAAAAAGCGTATTTTGATGCAACAAGATTTACATAATCTTTGACGGTTCGCTTCATTGGACCCCAATGGTCTTGAGATTTGCGGTCCAATATAAAGCGGACCATCATTGTTGAACTAATGGGAAGGAAAAATATGTGAGCTTTTTCGGGATCCCAAGTTCGGAACTTGGACGTTTCCATTTGGAAAATAAAGTTACCCTCCATTGCATATATGCTCTTGCAAGGACCATCGTGAAATATCGGCGGTTCTCCTTCTTCGTAAACATATACTTTAAATCTTTTTTCCATTTCCAAATAGCTCCTGTAATCGAAATAATATAAACTGTCACGCGTTTTTTATTTAAAAAATAAATAGCTATGAGTGGAGTGACATATCCAGTCGACATTGATTATGTACCTGTGGAAGACGGGGGCATTCCAATATATTGGACCATAAGGTGCATAGTCGGAATCATTGATTTGGTTCCCATTCCTTGCTTCTCTTATTGTTGCTCGAGCTTGCACAAGGCCAGCTTCCAGTTTATCTAAACCCGTAAAGTTTCTTGGAACTTCCGTAATTGTAGGTAGATCATGGGTTTCATTCGTGGGAATAAAAACATCTGAGCCATTTAAAGATGTAGCAAAGTTATCATCTTCCATAGAAATTTCCTGTTAAAATAATAAATTAGTTGTGTATTTAAACTCTTTCCAAAAGATATCCTAATCACAATTATTTAGTACTTGGCAAGTACTTGGGTGATTGGGTCGGTTTCTATATCAAACTTACTGTATTTTAATCACTTCGGATATTGCAATGATGACGTTCCTAGTATTTCATGAAGTTGAGCAAAGAACCAACGGACATAGGCACAATTACACCAGGCCACGTAAATACACCCGCGATCGCTATGATCCATATTCAGTATGCAGGATCGCTTTAGACTTTAGAGTCATTTTTCGCCGCTCGGTGTTGGGTCAACACTAGTCCCAGTGGCGGAGCCACGTTAAGACTTAGATGGGCCAAGGCCCACCCAGAAAATCTTCATACTAGTATGTTTTACTCTTCAAATGTATCTATGCAGCAAATGGGAAATAACTATGGCCCATCCTAATTAACAAAACTAAGGATAAAAGGTGAAAAGTAAAAAATATAACTAACATTTCGCATCTGCATCTGCATCTGCAATGAGCCAATGAGCAATTGAGTACTGATGTTTTTCAAATTTGATCCTAATAAAAAGTAACTATCTTAATTACTAATAATAGTAATCGATTAACTATTGTGACTTCTAAATGAAATCTTGGTAAGTTTTACGAAAAGCAGTTTTATAACCAGATTCAATTTGAATCATAAATTGTGTTGATGTACATTTAATCCTTACACAAATATGATTTGAAAATGTTGCTTACCACTGCTCTTATAACTTTTTGTTGACATAGTTAAGTATTGGTTTTTTTTGGTAATCAAATATCTATTTTGTTTATGCAAATTAATTTACTACGTACCTTTCAAGCGTTTAATACGTACCTTTCAAGCGTTTAATACTTAGTTATAGGTGAATTAACTTTCAATGCAACTATTTACAATTTAGAATTAAAAAGAGCTTTCAAATTTTCCTTTATTAAGCCTTTTAATTTAATTGGTGATCTTTGAAATATATGTTGATATTATTACATTTAAAGTTAATGAGTTGTTATAGTGTTTTTGTTTTTTTACCAGGTTCCAAATTCTTATAAATATCATATTGTTAGTTAAACCGTTTGATAGAAATATATTTTTGACCATCTTGCCCAAGGCATGTGGGTTTTCAGGACCAACTTTGTTGGCATTTGTTTGTGTTTTAGATAATTTGGCACACCCTGACCTAAAAACCTGGCTTCGCCACTAACTAGTCCTGCGGGAGGAGGGGTGGCAAAATCAAGATAATTAAAGCATGTTTTAAACACTATGGTAATAAGTTTGTTGAGCTTAACTAGTCCATGGGTTCAAGAAAATGCACCTTCTACATACCCCCGAACAAACTTTAGACCATTCTACCTACAAAATTGTAAGATTGGTATATGTGATAAGATTTCTCATGCAAATACCTAGCGATGTTAGTTTCACTCTTATATGCTAATACAAATGGCTGAAGGGGTCCAAAAATTTGAGTGTTTTGAAATGGAATTCAGTGACTAGCTTAAATATGTGAAAAAGTATTACATATAAATTTTAAGGTGAAATTTAGTTAAGGAAAACAACTCTTGTTTTTTATTTTTGTTTTCCAATAAAACATGGGGAACTAGAAAACGCGATCAAATCATATTTTTTTAAAAAAACTTTCGAACAAGACAGAAAACACAATTATCTAAATAAATTAGAAATAAAAAAGTTAAAACTAATTTTCACAATAAACGTGTCCTTAGTTGTTCAACTATGTAATGCACATTACTTCATTAAAAAAAATTGTGATGGTAACATTTAATGTGACATGATAGCATTATGAACTTATTCGAAATGCTCATGTCGTTGGAGATGTCTTATTCACTGTGTTAACAAATCAATAAATTTACCTAATTTTAAGATGTAGATTCTAACTAAATTATCACAATGGTTACTAGTTTAGGGTCACATGTACTTAGTTAAGTCAAAACTTGATTCCTAGTTTGAAGGATCAGAATATGTACTTTTCTAATTCTCTGATAATATTTGATCTCCTATTTTTAGTAATTAACAAATTAATATTAATATACTATATGATTTAATCCTTTATTCACCGGTATCATGTTAATGGACTAATGGGGGTCCAAAAGTGTGAACTGCTAAAATCAACAACATTACAAATGAATGATTTTGCCAAACCGGATATATATTGATTTATTGCATGAGTTTTTGGCATGTAGTGCCTGCCACATGTGGCTGCATGAGACTTAATTGGCGTCAGCAAAAATCATAAAAGGCCTCATCAAATATTGTTTCATAGTAAAAATATGGATTTATTTTGTTTATTATTATCTTCTATTCTAAAGGATACGGAAGTTACATATGGGCACAACAAAATTTCATTGATAATTCCATGTATAATTAGTATTAATAACAAACTAACTTATATTTTATAAATATGCATGTATGAATCATAAGCCTTAATAATTTTGGTTATTCACATTCTTATCTTCATTACTACTTCAACATAATATTTTGCTACCTTTCTTGCATGCAAGATAATCATTTCTAAATGAATAAAACCAACAATCACATCTAAACTCCAAAACTAATATTTATATATAAAAAGAAAATCCTCAAGAAATATATACCAAATGCAATCCACCATGAAAATAAAGTCAATTATTTCCAAATCAAGAAAAAATCAATCAAAGATATAAAAATAAAGTGGCAAGAGATATAAGTACATACAGGTTGTTGCATGTCCATATCTTCTTCAAGTGGTGAAGATGGCACCTCAGCCACCAAACCACCACCGTCCGCCGCTGTCTTCCACCGCCTCTCTAGTGAAAACCCAATATCATTTTCCAGTGACAATATTGGTCCTGCTTGTGATATAGAATCATCATCACCTCTAGATGGACCCAATGAATAACTATTATTATTATTAGAAAAACCATTTTGTTCCATTATGTTTGATTTTTTCAAAGCCATATAGGCTAAAATCAAAACTAATGGCATTATGATTAACCATAAGATTTTTCTAGAATATGAACCCATCATATATTTCTGTCTCCGGAATTTAGTATTTGTAAAGTTATACTACATCCATTAAACATTAATAAAAAGATGGTGTATATATTATATTATATCTATGTGAATGTGAATGTGTGTTTTTGTGAATGAAGTAAAAGAGAGTGATGTAATTAGTTGAGTTTTGCATGTATACGTGTAGGAAAAAGTCTGCAAGCACACATGCATTGGCTTTTGTTATTTTTGGTATACAAATGAAATGTGAAGCATTCCCAAAGAAAAACTATATATTCTTCCAAAAAATTAGCATTTGATTTCGTTAATTACTCCATAACAAGCCTGTTAAACCACTGTACCAAAATCCTACTAGTATTTGGTTTATTATATTGATCATTCATTTGCATACATAATTCTCTCTAAAATTTTTTTTTTCCTTTTTTTACATATCCGAATCGAATATCATAAAAGTATAGACTATGTTGTCTTAACCGAATTCACGTTAAAAAGTTTTTTCACTCAATATCTAATAGGAAAAAACCCCACTAACAGTCCCTCCAAAGGCTTAACTAACGTATATATTATAAGAAAACCTTGTTATCTAAGATTTAAACCTAAATCTCCACAAATCTAAATTTTGACTACATTACCATTGGGCTTATTAACCGAATGGTAAATAAACTTTACTTAACTATATAAAGTTTAATATCAAAATCCTATTAGTTAATCTTTACTTTGACTATTAACCCAACCAATAATCCTGTTAGTTTATTTCTCATAAATCAAAGATCAAAATTCCAAAAAAATTTAATTTATAATCACTAAGTCTTTAATATATATTTGATCTTTATACAAATAGAAATTTGTAAAGCCTCAAGGTAAGAATAAAACAACTTAAATCGAAACAATATATCATTTCTTCCTCATCGTTGTGTATAAACAAATGGCTTGGATAGGTTGGGGACTTACAGCCTCGTCTCTCCCCTTATCGTCTAATACCGATTTCCTAAACCGATGCTCATGATGTCAGATTTATGGTAAGAAACGACCAACCCGCTTTGTTTTGCAAATTGATAATACAAGTCGTACAACCACTGAAAGTCCACTAATAAAAAGGTATATATGTGACATCTAAATGAACACGTGTCACGGATAAAACTGAAGGTAGAGATCCCTCAAGTTATCCCCGTTAAAAAGGTAAAGTTTGAGAGATCTTAACCCTTGAACTTTTAACAATTGAATCTAATCGAAAGCAGATGAAATGGAATGCAAACTATACCTATATACAATCCATCCACACCATCAAATATAAATCATACCAAAAAATAAAAAATAACAATATATATAAGAATCGACAGCTTGAATGATTGTATCAACCATACAGGGATATGTCCAAATCATGAAAACAACTTATTTGTAAAACTTAAAATAAATTCAGGATTGATTAATAATTCAAAATTTGAATTTCGGAGAATGAAAACACTCGACTATGTAGACTAAAATGAGAACTCAGTGTACAAAATTGTACTTGAAGAATGATTATGATTGCTTTGAGATTTGCTTTTTGAATGGTTCTGTAATAACTTAAATCAAACAACTTGGTAGCTCTCAGTTACCAATTGAGTTCTCTGAGAAAACCTGGGAGGAGCTCCACCTTTTAGTGGGACGATACTTGCAACCTGCAAAATATTTTTCATTTGATCAGATAATGCACAAAATTCTGGTAACTAGATGTTACATTACATATAGCTGGATCGATTTAGCTTAATATTCTTTGGGGTATCAAAAAGGTTAAGCATAGTGACATAACTAAAGAGAAAACGGGTCATATATTCAATTTGGAAACAAAAAAGAGCATCAAGTTGAACTGGAGGAGAGTAAATTATGTGTAGTCATTTATTTAACCCTGATTTCATCTAATACCCCCAAAAATGATCAGCATTTACTATAAGATACCATCAAATGATCAAAAGTGATGATTTCAGATTTAAGCAACAAAAACAAATTCAAAGCCAAAACAATCACATCACTTTCATCCACATCCAAACAATCCCTAAAAGAAACTTTTTCAAAAGTTACAACTTTTTGAACACATCATTACAGTGCCAAAAACAGGTACCCAAAGACCCTAGGTTGTCAGTGGTTCAAGTTGAGCAAATTGTAGATGGATACATGCATGTATAGGTTGGGATGGCCATAGCTTGTGGTATGTGAAATGTTGAAAAATGGTTGGTATCAAGCCATGACTGGAATTGGTTTGGGGTTAAAGTCCATACCTTCATACTGCTGAATGTACTTGATGCTGTAAAGCGCACAGCAATGGGGAAGAAGACTGAGGTATCGACAGCAGGAACAACAAACTCCATTGAGCCACTGCAGATTGTTTCATAACATTAAACGTTTAGCAACTTCATGGTTCCAGAACTTATTAGAAAACACAGAGTAAGACGATTGTGCGCTTGCCTGCGGTTGGAGTCATCGATGAGAAGTAGAGACCACTCCAATATCGAGTTTCTTGAATCAAACCTGCATTTCGAAAAAGAACAATTTTTTGTAAGAGAATAACTTTTATTAAGGCTTTGTCCGAGCATCTCTGTCTATGCATACATATATCATATTATGCTATAATGAGCTGATATGGGTTTTGTTTAATTTCAAACAAGTCAACATGTAAGATAAAACAAATATACTTAAAAGAAATTGGGTCCAATGAATCAAGAGATGCCCAAAGTTTATTCTTTTATACATGAAAGCACAAATCATTTTAAGATATGCTTATTATTGAACAATATAAGATTTAATTCACACACTAATTATGTATAAAAATTGGAAACTTTGGATACAAAATATTCAGGATCAACCAACCCTATACCCATTCCCTTGTAACCTGTACCAACAGATTACCTGTTCTGACCCTTTACCAAACCAACCACTTTGCCAACCTTAATATGTCTATAGCACCAGAAAATACTACAGTGTAAATTGACAATTATTACTAATGCAACACATAAGCTATGATCGGTACCTCCATTCTCCATCAATCTGCCTTACATTCGGTGCCTCTCTAAGAGCTGGAAGAGGGACCGAAATAACCACATTCTGTAAGTCAAACATTTTCGAAGCTTCATATTCAATGCTAACATAAGTTTCATTTCCAGAAACAGACGGCCAGCAGTTAACTAAGAGAGGAGAGAATTGTATTCAGGTTAGACTAGAAAGAATTTACATCTAGGATACAACCATATACATAAAAATCATATCCATCATCCAACACAACAGATATATAATAGATGCTTACTACTCAACGGTACAGCCGATTCATCTTTACTTTGCATTCTCCACTTAAGGAGACCAAGACCATCACCAGATTGACCAGCAGGAAAAGGTCTATTAGGATCTTTGGATCCCAGAATATTTTCATTGGTGAAAAGCTCTTTGTTGATATTAGGGTGTGTCTTGAACTTAATCTCAGAGTTACCCGAACTCTCAATCTGTACGTCACATCATAAGAAACTTGTCTTTACAGAGTCCACAATTTAAAGCTTGAGCAGTTATCAAATAAGAATAATTGTGATCAAGATAAGGGTGGGCTTGGATTTGAACAATTTGAACCGATGCTTACAAATATACCACAACCCCAGGAACATCAAAACAAAACCTTTCATGCTAAACAAATTGATATGAAAAATGTGCAGTCTCAATAAATCAAATCAGGTAGTTTTTCAAAAGGGCATGGAAGGTTTGACCTGAAACACTGGTCAGAAAATTCTTAAAATTAACAAACTATTAGTATGTCAAACATGGTTTGAGAAAGTCATTTAATCTAAATAGTTATCTAAACATTTTTTTTTATAACTTGGGAGGATTTATGAAATAAACATAACCTTGGGCGACATTTGACATCCATATAAGTTTTGAAAGTATTCTTTTGACTTTACCTATTTGACCTGTTAGAGATATAACATAACCAAAAATAACCATCTCATAAGTCGATTGGTCAAAATTGACACCACCAGCTTGGCCCCACACACTTATTCATTATCAACTTTAACAAAAAGAGTAGTAGAATGAGAACCTGGACTTGGATAAAGCCATCATCCTGGTTAAGTACTTGGAGGGACAAAGTTCCCTGCACATCGAAGTTACTGAGACCACCATCTCTCTTAAGTGTCACATTAAGCTTCTCTTCAGCTGTCAAACTGATAGGATCAGTAAGAGGAGGAGCAGCGGTTTTGCTTGGATTTGCACTTGGCCGTACATCTTCAACAATCATTTCTCCTTCTGCTTTCAGTGATTCCAAAAACTGGTTTGCCCTTTGCGATTTGCCTAGTTTCATACCCATGCCTTTAGTTGGAGCAGTAACTGCTGCAGATGCACGACCTAGAAGATACAAGTATAAACAATTAAATATGTGCGAGTAGTTAGTTAACTGTGAAATTTAAAAGGATTGCATCATCTTAGTCCAACAAATTTTTTGCATCATTGAGCAGGTGCCTACCTTTAGGCTTGCTTGAGAAGGAGTCCACTTCAGAGGTTATTCCAAATCCAGAACCACTTCCAAAGGTACCACTGGATATACCCATATCATTGCTAAAGCCACTATCCATTCTTCCAATTGAGCCCATTGAACTCATTGACTGTAAAGATGAATAACCACCTTTTTCCAATTTGCCTCTCTCGATCTACAGAAATGACACAAACTTGTAACAAAAATACAAGAAAAGGCAATGAAAATAGAGATTATTAGAAAAGAATGTAGATTTTATTGATTTTGTAATGCTCTTACCTTGCTTTTATCAATCTCATTAGCTTTACGCTTCATAACATCCTTGGTTTCATTGATTTTGCTTTGCATTACCAATTTGTGCAATCTCTCCTCATGACTCTCCATCTCACAGTACTGCCTAACCTGAGCAATGGTGACATTCTCCTTGTGCCCAATGGAAATGACTTCATCAAAAGCAAATATCAGCTCAAATGCATGCTTGCAAATGCTTTCTTCATCTAAAGAGGCAGAAAACTCAGGGACCTAAATATGGTTAAGGAATTCATCCGTCAGAAGCACTTTGTATAGTAAAGAAAACATCTCAAGAAGTAAAGTTCCCATGGTTATTGCACATCAGAAAAGTCCATGAATTGAATTGACTATCGGCTTTTCATTGCAAAGTTTCAAAATTTGTTTAAAGCCTAATTCGATATATGGAGTAGAAAGATTACAAAAAAACATATGAAGGAAAGACACAATTAAAACACCACCATGTTTACAAATTGTTGATGGGTTTGCTTTCCCTTTTACTATACAAAAAGTATAAGTGGAGTTTCTATAAGTTCTAGCAGAAATGAAAAAACATGTAGACCCTCACATAGTCACATCATCGGAAGAAATACATAAGAAGCTACAGACAATATCAAGTCATCAGTCTTTATTAAGGCATTGACCATCATCACATTAAAATCTCAAATTAGCGAGACAAGAAACAACTCTTTCTCACAAAGTATCGACTGTTTAAAACTGTGGCACAGAAGATGAAAAGACAAAAAGAAGAAAACAAATTCTCCAAATTAAACCAGTTGTTTACTTGAACACAACTATTCTTAATTCATAAAGTGTAATAGCAAAACTTGGCCATAATAAACCTCGATCTTGAAGTCTCATTTTCAACTAGTCTTAACACTAACCACACACACACGATGTGAAAAGAAAAATAAAATTAGTATTGCGTCAGAAAGGATACCAATTTAGAGAGAAGCCTGAGTGTATCAAGATCCTCAAGAATATTGCTTTGTTTGTTTGTCACGAGCAACAAATAGATACCCTCCATTGGCTGGTACACATAGCGTACATTTTCGGTCTCAACATAGGTATGTTGTTTCCCACTTCCAATCAACTTAGGGAAAGCCGCAAGAAGCCCCTCGATTCTTATCCTGGTCATGTCTACAAACTGCCTTGAAACAAGTGCTGCATAAAGAAGAAAAAAGGAAATTAGTACTAGTAAACAAAATCTGCATACAACATCATATTCCCCTTTGTATTTGTTACCAGTAGGTTGACCTGATCACATGGTATTTTCTATTAAGTTGATAGATGCGCTAACATCATGATATATACATAAATAGATATATAGAAGGATAAAATCCATTATACAACCATTAGTGGTGGTCCATTGGTTGGGCATGTGTCACCAAAATGGTAACCCCCATACCCTAGTGGCCACAGAGACTCACCTGCTCTGACTCTGGGCTCACAAAGCGAGTCATCTGTTTGTATTATTCTGCTCGCAAAGCAAGTGGGAGACCCATGATTACCAAAATATAAGAATAAAATATCACCATTATATAGCAACCTATTTACGCTTTTGTCTAGGCAATGTAGTTTGCAGAATAACAACACGAGTAACGTACTCGATATTGTTTACCTTGGAATCCATCTATGGATATACATATGGCATACACATATTGGAAAGATTTGAGAGTTTACTACTTATAATAATACAAACTTTAAAATCTTGCCAAATGTAACACACTAACACTACATATTTTGGAAGTTCATTGATCAAGTTAATGATTGAGCCGGAAACTAGTTACTATAATAATTATAAACTTTGAACCGATTTTAACAGTTTACTAAGTATAATGGTATTTTAGCAAGTACATTACACAAACTTCACTACGGTTAATGCATTGCATCTCATATACATAGTAGGCTAAATGAGAATCAAGGTGTCAAGTAAAAACATCGCTCGTACGTTCCCCTTATATAATTCACATATCTAAGATTCTAAGAGCATTAACACGGAAACTAGGACCGACAATTGGTGATAGAAACTCAATCGGAAAATAGTTTGCCAATCACCGATTTAAGATCATCAATAGCGTATTATAATAAAAATCGACATCTTAGAAATCGGAAAATTTGAATCAAACATGATGATCATGAAATAATAATAATAAAGAGAGAATGATGAGAACCTTTTCCAGATTTACTGGTAATGGAAGCTGCTAGAACAACCTGCATATATATATATATATATAAATCATTAATTAGAAACTATAAATCTTATAAATATCATAAAAAATTAATGATTCAAAAACTTATGTAAAAAATATATTGAAATAATTAAGATATGAAAGAGGTATAGAGAGTGATTATTACCATTATGAAGTGAATGAGATTCAAATTGTGAGATTCAGATCAAATGCCCCAAGTGTGTGCGTGTGTGTGTGTGTGTGTATATATATATATATATAACAGATCAAATTGTGAATGTGAATAAGATCGGAAAAGTGTGAAAACGCATGAACGGACGGACCGTTTTCAAATTGTGTATCGGCAGAATAGGCAGATGGGAGATCCGGCGGGCTGATTAAACAACTACTACTACTACTTTTAACTGTATTTCTTCCTTTCTGTTTTCCTCAGTTTATACAAGGGAGAATTGAATAAAAATGATATGGATTTGTGAGTGAACAATGTTTCATATACATCCTCAAGGTTCTTACTTATTTCAACTTCTAATCCCTCTAAAAACTATGTATAAAGGTAGTATTTGGTATCATCTCTCTTAAAAAGTCATGACTTAATCTTAATTAACTAATTAAGTAATGGTTGTATGCATCATAAGGATATTTTTAGCTTCATTTGTTAGATTTCACTTGTTATTTGCGAAGTTGTTATATGAAATATATACACGGAAATGCTGCAGATAAGAGTTGTAAATCCATTTGTGTGTCCTTGATGATAAGACGATAATATGTTGCTTGTATACTACTAGCACACTACCTGCACAATGCGGCGGTGGTGGTCGTGGCGTCAGCGTTGTGGTGTTGGGAGCGACTGTTGGTGGTGGAAGCAGCGTCAAGTGGTGTAGCCAATGGGGTTAGTGGCCCATTGGTAAGGTTTTTAACCTTAGAAGAATTCACCTAGGTTTGAGTCTCATTTCTTACATTTGTAAGGACAGATTAATAGGGATTTTTCAAGAATCCTGGTTTTCTGACATGCATGTAATTTAAGAGTAAGAGTAGAATACAATGTCGTTAAAAAAAAAAAAAATTGTTATGATACATCCAAGTTTTAATTGTGAAAGCTAAATGGGTCGTCTAAATGAATTGTCTAATGAACAATCTGAATTTCAACCATTTACGTATATGGAGACCTATTATGTATGTGGGGAAATATTAGCCACTTGGTAATGTAGCCTATTAACTATATTAGATTAACAAAATTACTTATGTACCCTTAATTTTCCCAATCTCTTAATTTACGGATCTTGTTCATCAATTACTCCAAAACAAGCTTTACTCAAAAGTTCAACATCCATATTCAAAAACTAAGACCCAACAATCTTTATGATTATTCTCTGGTGCAAACTGCAAACAAGTATATGACCACACATTTGGCTGGAAAAAATGATGGAAACAATACCAATAGTAATACTACTAAAATGACTAAATTTTGAATGTCCCTCCATGACATGTGACACCAACTTGATCCAATCCAACACTTGTACCAAAAAGCCAGCAACTTAGAGTGTGAATAATTGAACCAACAGCAGCAGAAAACAGCAACAGCAAACAGCAACCCCAAGATTAGCAACTAAAACTGCAACACCAAGATAGAACAAAAGCTAATTCCACCAATTCATTCTTAGGAGCCTCTTTTCTTGCATCATCCATCTGAATAATATATAAAGTCTTGATAAAAAAACATATAAAAAAATTAGCTTACAAGTATGTGTTACAAAACATGATCATACCTTCTTTTTTTGACATACGCTTCTAGTATGACCTCTTCCTTTACAATAACCGCATGTTCTCTTCTTTTTCGGGTCCATAGAAATTTCCAAACTCCCTTTTATTCTTGTAGCAACCTTTGGACGACCTTTTGTCTTGACAGCTATTTTTGGATCAAGAACGGGACTTTCTTGTATTATGTCCTCTTGGGTCATAAAAAGGACATTAGAATCAGAATTAGTCATCGACTCGACTCTAGTTTTTTTTCTTTGATTCCGTGCTTCCAAAAGGCCATCAAGGATGAACTCAACTTTCTTAATTTCGGTGGGAGAATCTCGTCTATCTTCTATTAACTTCTTAAATTTTGCTGGAAATGACCATAAAGTTAATAAAGTACTTTCTCCGGTAGCATTACTATCACTGTATCTCCACTGTGGTTCAAACCTTATATGTTGCTTTCATTGTCCATATTGGCAATATGTACTGGTCTGGGATGACTGTTAATGACTTCTTCCTCATTATGTATAGAATATGCTTGCATAAGATTCCGTAAGTCTCAAATTTTGCACACGAACAACTTGCAGAAAAATCCGAAGTTACTCTATACTTGACTATCCTCCAATATTCCTTATTCATTTTCAAAAGGCCAACCCAATATTTTATCACAGATGAATCTTTGTTTAATGTTTCATGACCACAATCAAAGCTATTCTTCCACTCATTTTTAAAGATATCATAAATATTTCTTGTATAAGTGTGTGATGTCATGTCTTCAATCGGATGATCACCATGTAATGTAGGCTTTGAATTCACAGTTCTATGATCTTGATCTTCTTCGGCACTTCTTCGTGAGCTTAATGCTTTGTCATATTGCCGTACAAAATCATTTAACATCGTTTTGGAGTTGACAAAACCATCGAAAAACGAATGCATACTTTCACAACGACCACTACTTGTCATGCCCGCGAAAGAAGTATCTTTCAAATATTTTGTAACCCAATAATGACGCAAGCTGTACATGTTTCCCAACCAAGAGTCATCCCCAATCTCATATTTATCCTTTAATTTCTCCCATTTTGATTCAAAATCTTCAACATTTTGACTTTTGAGCCATCGATTAAAAGTTTCTTCAAAATCATCATATCGAGATCGTAATGGTTGAAGATGTTCTAAAATATGCTTTTGAATATGCCAGGCACAAAAGCGATGTCTCGTTTTAGGAAAACCTTGGCAATTGCTTTACCTATTGCTATATCTTGGTCGGTTTTGATAGAAACAGGTGGATAATCATGCATGCATTTTAGAAATTGCTTAAACAACCATATAAACGATGTTTCAGTCTCATTTTCCAACAAGGTAGCTCAAAACAGAATAGATTGACCATGATGATTTACCCCAACAAAGGGGGCAAATGACAAATTAAATTTATTAGTTTTGTAAGTTGTGTCAAAAACAACGACATCGCCAAATTGACAAAAAGACCATCTTGATCTCCCATCGGCCCAAAAGACATTTCGTAGTGTACCATCTGTACTCAATTCCATTGCAAAGTAAAACTCTTTATCTAGCCTTTTCTTGGAAGTGCATAATGATTCCATGACATTCTTTTCCTAAATTAGTTTTCCTTTCGTTGGCGACAATATATATTAGAATATTGAACTCGAGTAAGCCTATCTTTTTCACTACCTCTTAATGCATTCACAACTTTAGTGATATCAGAAGGTTTAATACCCGAATTCGATAATAGAGTTACAACATCTTTACATTCTTTAGAGCGATGAAAAATGTTGTGAGATCGTTGCCTTAGTACTTGTGATGGTGGATCAAGTGGGTGATTATGCTCATCATAGAACTTCTTTACAACCCATTCCCCTTGCATTGAAATAGTCACCTGTATCATGGTCATACACCCAATTCGAGTGATACAACGACGTTGAACATCATCTCGGAGCCGTCGTTTATCATTCATATTTTTATAACCTTGTTTGTTACAAACAAATATACTCGTGTAAACTATGTTAGTAACCTTGTGTTTATAGGATTGATGCCTTCTAATACCGAAACCTTTAGATAGACCATATTCATTATAAAAATCATATGTTGCATCTAGATTATCAAAAAAATTTCCAATTACCGAGTAACTGTTAGGCTCATTAAGAAAACTAGTTGGCTCGTTTCCTTCCACATCTTGCACCAAATAGAAATTATTGTCGATATCATCGATGAGTGTATGTTCACCTTCATCTTTATTTTCATCTGATCATCAAATATGATAAAATTAAAATAGATCACGCATACTTCTAGTTAACAAATACTAACATTAAATCATGGGCTAATATTACCAGATAACTAATTAAACTTTGTATAACAAAATGCAATAAAAAAAATATGTTTAACCTTGTTGATATTTAATATTGTTTAATGGATCTGATGTAGTTGAACTAGTAGAAGAACTTCTAAATTGACCTTGTTCACCCATTGACAAAAGAAAAAACAAACGTAAAATTAGTTTTTTGATGTTGATGTGCTCTGAATTTTTAGGAAATTGTATCTAATTGATATGATGAGATTTGATATTGAAAAATCTTAAAAGAAAAAATTTGGGTGGGAAAATCAGTGTTAAGTTAGAGGGAAAATTTAGAGGGAAAATTAATAGTATGAGTTAATTTAGATCCGTAAATTAAGATATTGGGAAAATTAAAGGATTCATTTAAGTAATGTCACTTGAAGAAAATGAGAATGGAAGAAAACCATATCCAATATCCGAACATTTAGCCTCATACTTGGCCCGTTTGCGTTGTGTAACCTCAATGACTACACGGCCAGGCACAAAGTCAGTCATACCGGTCAGCGTCAAGGGTGATGACCCTGTCAAATCAACACTATTATTATTATTATTATTATTATTATTATTATTATTATTATTATTATTGCATTCAAGAATAATAATATAAATAAATTTGGAATAAGACCACATATCATATATTTAAGAACTTCAAATTACAATTTTTTTCATATGTATTAAAAGTTATTGCATTATTATCTTCTAACATGATAAGCGTTATTGTATATATGTATGTTTTTCTTGATAGGATAAACACGATTTGCCATTTGTCCTAATTCAATTGATATGTTTTCTATTTCTAATGAAAACATCTATATCAGATACTTTTCTTATTTACAGAAAAGCAGATTAATTCACTTAGAAAAGCTATATGTAGACTGTAGTTGTAAGCGATTAATTCATCATAAAATGAGCCCCACTTAATTACGTTCTAATTATGATTGAATAGAATTTCCTCACTATCCTCTTTCTTAATGTTTTTGGTTATCGTTTGAAGTAAGTCATTCCTTTTTTTTTTTATGATATACACCCCTTTTTTTTATTGTGATTGTTACCTAACAAGTTGATACATTATACTCATATTTCAATGCAGATTGTATTTTGAAGCTTTAAAAAATTAAAGTCAAAAAAATAATATATGTAATATGAAGTTGCACAACGGGTGGTAGCGGGATCTGCTTTATACAACCCACTGACCCTACTATTTGATTTGACTATGAGAAAATTTGTTTTCATCACGGGACGAGTGACGGTTTAAAAGTCTACTCCTTTGTGTAGTATGTAATACTTTAAGTTTTTATTTTTTTCGGGTTGTGTCCTTGTCAATTACCCATGGTTTATAATCTTAATAAGTTGTTGTTTAATAAATAAATAAATAAAAGTTTTGACGATTTAAGGTAAAACTCTAAGAAGTAATACACCTTTAAAATATTTTAGCCGGGTTGTGATAATTACCTAATTAATATTGGGGAATGGCCGGGGAGTACTGGGGCTAGTACGTTTCAAACACACAACGATTGTCAGGATCTCCATTGTGATTTTCCTCAATAATGTATTATGGGGTTATGTTATGTGTATGTGAACATAAGGGTATCTCGTCCTAAAGAAAACATAACATGTTATGCAAAGTACAAGACAAACACAAATAATGACATATATCAGTATGTGTAATGTAATATGCAAACATAGTTTCTATGAATAAAATAAATACTATGAATAAATTAGTTGCTAATTAATTAGAAGTTTGTGATCTCAATCATCAAAGTTTTATTTTAGATTTTCTTAAGAGCAGTTACCTACCACCACACATTTAGTCCCTTAATCTAGTTGCCTTGCATATATAATGGTTCAATGTTTCGGTTTCTTTTTTGTCTTTTCAAATGTAACCACAAGATGTTTCATGATGAATATAGCTTGTGTATATCTATATTAAGCATCAAACCCAACTAGTTAGAGGCACTCCCGGTTTTATCCAAGGTCTTAAGTTCGATCCTCAGTAATAGCAAAACCTTGAGGTTTTTCCCTCTGAATACTTGTAACGGCTCATGGTCAACATCTTGTTATCTATAGTACGTGCAAGACTTCACCATTATACGGAGGAATTATCTCGATGTAGCATATATCGAAAAAATAAATAAATAAATAAAGTACCATCCCCGAACAGCCCACAAGTCTAGCTAGCTATATATATATAAAGAGACTTTATTTGATCATCTCACAGTCCTAAACCAGAACAGACATACTGGCCAATGAATTACAGATCTCTTGCCATCAAACTTTTTCTTTTACTTGGTCTTAAAACTAAGGAATCAAATAATATCAACATCATTGCCATATAGTGGGGCTATATGTATTTTACTCGCATGTTCTGTTTTCTCATTTACATGCAACTTACATTATTTATTGACTTGAAAAGGATGTTGGGAGAGTGGGAGACTCAGAAAAAAGATGGTGGGACATTTTACCCAAGAAATGGGTAAAAGAAATGGAAGGATGGCAAGAACATACTTTCTG
Source organism: Erigeron canadensis (assembly GCF_010389155.1). Lineage (NCBI taxonomy): Eukaryota > Viridiplantae > Streptophyta > Magnoliopsida > Asterales > Asteraceae > Erigeron > Erigeron canadensis. The sequence goes on from NC_057766.1 coordinate 7,431,116, forward strand.
GTTCCAAGTTTATTAAACCCATAATGAATATCCGATATAGTGATAATTCTAATTAAACATGTTTACAATCAATGACTAATGATCATAATGGGCTTTGCCTTTATGTAGTTGCAAGATATCGATCGGTCCTTAAACAACAACCTAGCCCGTTCACTATATTTTCGTGGCTTCTCTTTCATTGCACTCAATCTGTTTTAAATCCCACCTAATCTTCCCTCCGCTCTTTCTATATATATGGTTCACTTTGCACAACTACAAAAACAGCAACCGCAATCACCAGTTTAACATATAGCAAGCTCAACTATTGCATTTCCCATTTTTCTTTTAACTCATCACACGATCGATCAGCAACAACCATCACCCAAATTTACATGAAGCCTACTCTACTTATATCAATTAAACCGTCATCTTCTTAACTCATTTCCATGGAACCCGGTTATGGATCATATAATGCACCACTTTGTTATCAAAGCTGTCAAATAACATATGAACAATCTGCATTTTCCTAGGTATATCACAAGTACCTATGAACATTTCACGGATGTTATTTTCCAATGTCTTCCGTGAAAAGACTGTGTTGTCTTGAAGTTACAACACATACGGGCGAAGATCCTCCACATCGTCATCCTGGTTCTCTGACTCGGCACATGATTGCTCATTCCACACAGCAGCCTTAACTTTCTCCGTGAAGCACCTTAAACAATAGATTGCACTGTTCACAAAAAAATGGGATGCAATCTATTATCCAGTATGCACCGTCAATTTGTTTGTCGTGCTTAATGGAGAAAGTTAAGGCGCGCTGTTATATTAATGAGCAATCACCAGCTGAGTCAGAGAACCAGGATGACGATGTGGAGGATCTTCACCAGTATGTATTGCAACTTCAAGACAAGACGGTCTTTTCACAGATGACATTGGAATGGCTTGATAATACTACTAAAATCTGGATTCAAATGGGTGAAGGAAGACAACCCAAGGATCTTCTCGACCATCTAGAAAAAAAAAAAAAAAAAACAAATTGAAATTTCACTACAAGAAAAAAGGTCATTAGTGACCAAAACAATTTGGTCACTAACAGTATAAAAAGTGGTTACTAAAGTTATTGAGTGACGAGAATTCAAGTCGTCACTTTTCGTCACTAAAGGTTCGTGACTAATTTAATTAGAAACCAAATAATAAAAGTGGGCACTAATTAGTAACCAAACCAAAGTCGTCACTAAATTAGTAACGGCCAATTGCGCCACTAAAAACTGGTCACTAATGAATGAAAGTCGTCACTATTAGGCTCAACTAACGGAGCTCTGTTATCTCAATTAGTCACCAGAAAGTTCGTCACTAATTTAGTGACAACATAAGTGGCTACTAATCTCAAATCTAATAATGCAGTTTCTGATATGCTCACTAGAAATGTAATTTGCAATTCATATAAATTCAAAACGACGACTTAGTTTGAACAATAAATTTGCAATTCATATAAATTCAAAACGACGACTTAGTTTGAACAATAAATTTGTATAATATATATCATTGAAATAACAGAAATAACAATATCAACATTATAACAATACCAAAGAGAAAATACCATCTCCGTATCATACCGAATCAATACTAAAGCATTTACCCCTCAATCACTACAAATCAATACTAAATTATAATATGGTCAGAACTTCATCCAGGCTGACTTCTGACATGGAATTTTACCCCTCAACCAATCACTGCAAAAGCAAAATGAACTTTTGTCATTCATCAAAATAGCAGAAATAACAAATAATATAAATTTAACTTTGAACTTTTCTCAAATAATCAAAATAGATCTAAAATCAAAATAGATCCAAATCATATAAATTTAACTTTGAACTTTTCTCAAATAATCAAAATAGATCTAAAATCAAAATAGATCCATCCTACCGAAATTTTATTGATTCATTAAGTGCACAATGCAACAGACATATTCAGTTGGGACAACATGTACGCTAGTGCTCGAGTCCTATCTAAGGTACCTAACTAACTAACTAACTAAGCATTATGTTGTATTAATATCATCTATTGTTCTATTTTCGCAGGCGGTCTAATGTTTAAACTACCTGGGCTAACAAATATTATCATGATGAGAAGCATAAAAGTAGTAGAATATCATCGTAAAAAAAGAAGAAGAAAGAAAGAAATGACCAGAATGTAAACTTACACTATTTTGAGATTGTAGTTTGGATAGACGTGATAACTCTGCCATTATTACAACTTGGTTCTCTTCATACTTCGTTTGCTTTTGTTTCACAACATGAAGTTCTTCCTCTAAGGCTTTTGATTTTTCCTTTTCTGACTCCAATTCCATTCGTAGGTTTTCTGAGTCTAAAACCTTTTTGACTGAAACAGAACGTCCATTTGTATGTCCCGGGATATAATGTAGTACTTTTATACAAATTTCAGCGGGTGAGCAAGTGGAAGATTCTTTCTCATGTAACAATTCATTCTACATAGACCAAACATAAACAAAGATTTTACTAAATAACTTCAAAACAAAGGACCAAACAGAAACCTGAATAGACGAAACACAAACTAAACCCAGTTTTGTAGACCAATCAGAGGACCGAGCAAACAAAAACTTTAAAACAAACCTAACTGCAAAGTGCAAACTTGCACAAAGTCATTAGAATTATATACTTTTTATTTCACATAAGGGGCTGATCTCACAATAATGATATATTATATTGTCACATATGAAAATGAAATCAGTTTTTTTTCAAATCTGTTATAGACATAAAATGTTGGTATTACTGGAACATACCAATATATCGTCAGCCTTCTCATTCACCATTTTCTTCTTCTTTGCTGAAAAGTGGCCAATCTTGTACTTATCTATTGCTGATATTTCTTTTCCTTCTCTTCTTCGTTGTTTCATAAAAATAAAACACACTAGATTAATAATATCAAATAACCAACATAGAATATCCTATCTTGACAAGAACTACTCACCATATCAACGATCCTTGCAATGGAAACCGTCCCAACAGCAGGTGGAACTTCATTCTTTAAGCTGTTTGTCCTATTTTTAGCACTAACTTTCTGCAAAAATTAAATAACAGAAATCAACTTTAACCTACACATGTTTCATATCAATACTTGTAAGATAAAATTGGTTTTAATGTTGTGATATGAACCTGAAATTCTGCGCTAGCAAACTTTTTGCAGAGTAATTCCCAATCAGCACCTTCAATACCTGCAGGGGGGTGCCTGGTTGCATCCTCTTGTGTAGAGAATTTTTTGTAATAACAATGCAACCTATACTGTTTGCTTCTATGTTGGTTTGCTAGCTGTGAGTGTATTGCATGTACCATCAACGGACAATTGGGATCGTAAGTTGAATTTTCCTAGAACCACAATGAAATTGGTGTCAATTATAGAAAGACGACTTAAAGGGAAGCTGAAAAAACCTTACCGTGCATTTGTTGATGATGTCTATCTTCAACATATCATCTTGATTTCTCCAAGTGGTTCCATCAAATTTTGCAAACTTACGCATAACACACCCACCCTTAGTGATGAATCTTTGGCTGTCATCACCAACTATACGCTTGTCATATTCATCAACTTCAAAAATGAACTTTCCCTTGTTCAATCGCCTTTTTTTAGTTTCACCCAAGGTTCTAGATTGAGTTCGGGTATCGAATGTACCTACATATACTCATGTAGATTCAATAAGAAAATTAAATAATACTATAAAATTAAACTCAAAGGAAAGTAGACAAAGCTTGGCTGTGATAACACTCTAAAAAGTTAAATCTAATACCTGATGACAAATTGACTTCAAACATCATATAGGCGAGTTCTATCACAAACTGAAACTTAAAATAACAACTTAATTAGCATACCATGAGAAGGTGAATAATCAATGTTCTCGTCCTGTTGAGAATCACTTGTGTCACTATCAACTTGTGGGGAATCGACTTCATGACCATCTTCCTCCATTTTGTGGGGAGTTGACTTCACTCTCAGTTTGTGGTACCCATCTTGCATGATTTAAAAGAGGTGAGTGAGCTTGCAATGTATCATGAAACTGCCGGTTTTTATCTTGCAACCTAATAGATGCTTGCCCCTTATGACCTCCGAGTTGATGTGGAACATCATTTGTGTTGAATGACTTGTTGATTGACATATATGGTTGTGGAACACCGTGTCTGCTAACTGAATTTTGAGGTTGTGGACCATGTTTCTGACTGGTTTCTTATAATGTGGACCACCATGCCTATCATTTGAATCCTGCGGGTGTAATTTATGGCCACTTGACGTTTGAGGTGGTAGACCATCATGATGGCGACTTGACTGGTAACGTTGTGGTACATCACTGCTTGACTGATGAGGTTTCCTCACATCATAATTGCTACTAAAATTTTGAACACCAGGCATTTTAAATGGCTTTTTAAGTGCTTTGTTACTTGGTCCAACCATCTATATAACAATAAAACAAACAGTTGAGACTGTTAAGATGTCATGAAATAAGACTTTTATATAGTGTACATGTAATACACCTGCTCAATATGTTTAAAAATAGTTTCACCCAATCCCTTCCTATATCTAGAGTAGTCCTAAGTTCCTAACCAATTAACTGCATATATCTATTTTTAACCAAAACATGGATATTAAGTAACAAACTAGAAACTGTTTAGAGTAGTCCTAAGTTCCTATATCTATTTTTAACCAAAAAATCAATCACTTGCACTTTTAAGTTGAACCAACTTATACTCTTTAAAAATTGGTAACTTTAACTTATCATTTTCACCACTATTATACTATCATAACCTATACGAGAGAGAGATAGAGATAGAGAGAGAGAGAGAGAGAGAGACTGACCCTATATGAGCTTGAATCTGGAGGTTTTGAAACCACGGTGAAAACACGGATGTTGTGAGCTTCAATACTGATTCTATTGAGAACACAAACTGTTGAGCTTCAATTTTGAATAAAATGCTTATATATAGATAAAACACAACTCAAGAAACCAGATTTTGAAAAAACACACACACACTAGGTAGATTATATATATATATAAAGATTCAGACATGGAATAGCATTCTTGTATATATAGCACAATCAAAATTAACCAACTCATAAGCTTAACATGCATAACTAGGTAGATTATAAAAAAGTAAATCTAAACCAAAAGCAAAAGCTAAAATCCTATGTCATAGTTAACCTATTCCGAATCTGTAAAATCATTTTCCCATGAGTCCTCATTTTGAGTTGGTTCTGAATTGGTTGAGTCATTGCCATCATCATCTTCGTCATCATCAATGAAACTGTCTTCCATGCCATGAAGTTTTCGATTTGGTTGTCTACCTAAGGCATCACTTAGATGGTGGTAAAGATGTAACCCTTACAACCCTGAAGTTAACCTATTCATTTGACGGTAAAGATGTAACTTGATGGTGGTAAGAATTTCTTACCACCATCAAGTTACATCTTTACCGTCAAATGAATATCCAGATTGCTGCAGCTTGCCGGTTGTAACCCTTACATCTTTACCGTCAAATGAATTTCTTACCACCATCAAGTTACATCTTTATAAGTTGCTTGGATTTACCCGGGAAGGTCTTAGATATGTGACACCCGCCATTCTATAATAAGAGTAAGTAAATCGAGTTAAATACACAGCCTATCTCTCTCTACGAGTCATAAGCCAAAACCTATAACTTTATACTAGACCGTTCCAAAGTTTGATGCGGTTGGTTTATCAATTTGTTAGTACTTCAATCACAATAAGGTCGGCTTCTTATTGTGCTTTAATACTAGCAAGTTCATAAGCTAACATCATCGAACACATATTCGGGTCCCATATAAAATTTCTAATACTTAAGGTCGAGTCTCAACTAAGGTTTAAGTCTAGGCACTCGCTATACGAGGGAATACCTAAATCCCTTAAACCTTGGCTCTGATACCACTTATAACGACACCACTCGATAACGCAAAAGTTTTTTTTTTTTTTTTATGTCCCCACTGCGCCGCAGTGAGGTCGAGTACTTCCACTGCGCCGCAGTGGAAATTCTCGGACCAAAACTGGAAGAACCTCCACTGCGCCGCAGTGGGCTAGGCACGCTCCCACTAAGCCGCAGTGGGAAGAAGAGAGAGATTTGGGCAGTGGGATTCCACTGCGCCGCAGTGGGCTCGGCACGCTCCCACTGCGCCGCAGTGGCCCATTTACCCAGCAACATCAAATTTTTGCCCACAACAAGACTTAACAAAAACCTTTGAACCACAACCAACATTATAAGGAAGTTACGTTCCAGAATTGAAAGTAAGAGAGTTAACCCGAAAACATTCATATTTGCCGAATTAGTTTGATCCATGATCGACCACGCAACTATATGGGTCGATTACCCATTTGACATGCTACAACCAAACCAACTATCCTTATCAACTCCAAAAGACAAGAACATGACCAAGTACAAAACATATCAAAATATGGCCAATAACAACCAAAATGTACCATGAGCCAATGTCAAGAGGGACAACTAGGTTTCTAACCAAATCATGCTATTCTTCTGAGAATGGCCAAGATACCTTCCAACTATCTACAATCCCTAGCAACTTCGTTCTCTATTCTTCGAGTCAAGCAAACCTAGTTCCTTCTTCCGGAACCACCTAAAATCAAAAGGGTAAACATCTGAAAGGTAAGCGAATGCTTAGTGAATATGCTTGCATAATATCATATAAACGAAGGAGGGCAATGCTCAAGGGACTGTTGCATATGGACTATGACACCGTCGTGTCATATCCATAATACTCACCCTTGGGCTAGGCATTACATGGATCCATATAAGCAAATGATTACCATCACAATTAAACAATAACAGATGCTCCGCATGAGCCTATGGCCACCAATTAGGCCTGTAATCAAGCTCAACCATAAACATGGGACTTAACGCCAAATCAATTACCACCACGGACTCACTCAACATGAATGGTAATTGACCCGACGAATATACAATTTATGCAAGTATACTCACCTCCTTCACGACACAACAAATAATCAAGATAACCGCAAATGCACAAAACCAAGCTTTCAACCTATCAACATATCATAATGCACATATAAGACACCATTCACATTTCCTAGCTATTTCACTAAAGCTAAACCAACCTTTCACTAGCATTCCTAACCCTAACCCTTCCCATTAAGTCATTGAGTTGCTTACTTAACAAAATCTCATATTACCCAAGGATTCATCATCATCATCAACATCATCATGTAGCTAGCAAAGTCACCATTTCCTTATTTGGAGTTTCACTACTAACATTCTCATTATTAAAGATTTCAACATGCAACTCAACGACACAATCATAATATACAAGAATTTTGGGGAAAAACTCATATAGGCACTCATTACTAGCAAAATCCCCAATTTCACCTTACAAGAACCCTAATTCAAAGAAAGGAAAAGAAATTAGGTTAAGAATTCTATACCTCAATGATGGAAGATAAAAGATTAGGGTTTTCAAATCACAAACTCTTCCCTTTTTCTTTCAATAATTCGGCCACCACCACTACTCCAACTCAAACCCTAAATTTTCAATTTCTTAATCATATGAGGTTATTGTTATGATGATTCTTGGATAATTTAGTAGTATTGCATGAAGGATTTAGTTGAGGTTTTCTTTGAATTAAGAAGAATTATGGAGAAGAAGAAGAAAGGATGAGTTAGTGGAAATGTGAATAACCCATAACAATGTGGCTGGCACTCCATATGGATGCCACGACCCATTTAGAATTCTGATGATAAAATACCGGCTATCCGTTAACGTTCCAACTAAATTAACCCCATAATCAAAAATAAAATATTAGGAACTTATTTTAATGTCAAAACTACAAAAAGGGGTTATTTTATTACCTTAAAATTATTGGGGTGTTACACTCTAAGTTCAAATCACTAAATACCATGCATACTTTAGCATAGATAATCACTTTTTGACAAATCCACAGTCACTTTCAGTCTTATTGTCATAATTATGGTATGTTACAAATAAAAGATACACGGATGGAAGTAGAAATTACATTGCGATGCCCAAAAACAAGCCATAGTACGGTTAGGCAAATTATATATATATATATATATATATTGCCGGTAGAGCTGAGAGAAAAAAAATTGAATTCTCTCGCTTCTGATTGGCTGATGGTTTTATTTTCTTGTATTTTGATTGGTTGAGTCTAATTTTGGAAATGATTTAACATTTATTTATACAAGAATCTTTTCATTAATGAAGTTAAATATAAAACAAATATATTAGTAATATATTTGGCTATTTTAAAGAAGAGGCTTAATATTAGATACAAACAAATTTTTTAAAGAAATATAATAGTTCTGATTTATTTTTAATTTAACTTGAACATAATAAAAAACAAATTAATTTATATGGGTTGGTAAATTGATTGCGGTCTATATAACTAGAACACAATTGCCAAACATAACGAGAATATTAGCTTATCAACATTATTACTATATATTGTTAAACATATGATTTTTTAAAGTTCGTTTAGAAAAAGTGGGATTATGTACTCCACCATTATTGTCCATGCATAATTATATATTTATAATATTTTACAATATCTTAAGAGAGGGTTTTTTACATATCTTCATCCTTTTAAAAAAAATCCTTAAAAAAATACAAGAGTTATAATTATTTATAGTGTATAATTTTACTCAAATTTATAATTAATTTTTTTAACCAATAAGAGTTTTTTTTAGCATACATAAAAATTCATAGAAAGCTCTATATATGATATACGTTTGTCAATTAGGACCACCCCAATTGGGTTGACAGGTTAAAAATCTTTAACCTTAATTAGACCCACTAAAGTTTCATATCATAGATTACAACCAAGACCCAACTCGCGTCAACCTGTAGGTTTGTGGGTTATTAGGTTAAATGGGTTGTTATAGGATCAATATAGTCAAATGAGTTGTTTTCTAGACAAATTGGTTGACGAATTGAAATGTCAAATGTGTGGTTTTGTGTCAAACGGATCAGTATTAATTATAAATAAATTAATATAAAAGTATTTCATGTTGGGAGGTGGACCTAGAGGTGTACAAAAAAACGGGTTGAAACCCGAACCCGAAAAAGAACTTGAACCCAAAATTGGTCAACAACCGGGTCTGACCCAACCCGGCGGTTACTAACCGGTTTGGGTTTTCGTTTTTATATCGGATTTAGATTGGTTCTGGCTCGGGTTTTGGTAAAAAAAAACTGGTAAAACCTGGTCAATACCCAGTCAAAGTTTGACCAAAAACCGGTTTCAAACCGGGTCGAGTTGGGTCAAACCCGTTTTTGGTCCCGTTGACCAAAAAACCGGGTTGGGTTAAGTAAAAACTGTTTTTGTACACCACTAGGTGGATCTGAAAACCCAAGAAGCCAACCCAAACTAACCTGAAAAAAATTAAGTTGTTGGGTTGGCAAGTTGAGATACCTGACCTAAAACTGTTTTTCTTCAAATTGGGTATCAGATTAGATCAACTATTGACAACCTTAACATGATATACCCAATATTACACGTGTGTAAAATTTTATCTGAACTTTATATTCAATTTATCGTATTAAACTTCATATATCAATAAACATGAAAAAAAAAGTACTAATATTATAAGACTCATAAATATATCAATGAACAAAACTAAACATTCATCTTTACTATTAAACTATATGTTTTTTTTTCTCTCTTTCACAATACATTTTCTAATAATTTGACGTATATTTTTTTGCAATGTATGATGCATATATCAATTTGTATTTTTACCCGGTCACAGACCGGGTATTAATCTAGTATAAATGTTGGACAAAGTTATATATATATATATATAGATATGAACATAAGTATTATTAGGTAAAATATATGCAAAAATTTGTTCATATATATGAACATTAAGTTATAATGTAAAGGTCCTGATGATTCTTCTTATTCAAATGTTTTTCAAATGAACCTAGGGGAACCTTATTTTCAGAACCCATTTTTTTGTAAAAACCGTAAAAACTCCTAAATTTCATATTAGATAACATGTTTTTCTTGTTCATTCACATGTGAAAACGTCATAAAAACATATGTTGTAGAAATTTTTTTTTCAAAACCTTATATATATAACCGTTTATTACATGTGAACAGAAAATGTGAACAAATTCATTCACAAGGTCACAAAAAGCTATTTTGAAGGTTTCTTAAAAAAGTTTCTTCTACAACATACTTTTTTATATTATTTCACATATGAATGAACAAAAAAACATGTGAACAAATACATATTTTAAGAGTTCTCATGGTTCTTACAAAATAAATGGTTCTCAAAATAAGGAAATATATATGTATATAGTGAAAAGTTATTTTGGGAACCCTTTTTTTTGCGAGAACCTTTGAGAACTTTTTAAATCAAGCTCAACCGATGATTATTCTTTACATGAAAATTGTTTTTTAATTTTTTCTGAATAACTTATGTGTAATTTTAAAGTTTTTAATTGTGTGGAGGCATGAATTATCATCCATTATACAATTATGTGGAGATTTGGATTCTTGATCACATGTGCACGAATATTGCTATGATCCCATGGATGATAGCAATATTCGTGCACATGTGATCAAGAATCCAAATCTCCACATAATTGTATAACGGATGATAATCCATGATCCATACAATTATAGACTTCAAAATTACACATAAGTTATTCAGAAAACAATCAAAAACTTTTCATGTAAAGAATAATCATCGGTTAAGCTTGATTTAAAAAGTTCTCAAAAGTTCTCGCAAAAAAAAAGGTTCTCAAAATAACTTTACCCTATATATATATATATATATATATAACGTCTCACATGTGAAGTTGAGAGACGCGGGTTCAATATTTGAGATGCCCAAATCATAAGGGTATTAAGCGAAAGTATTTACCTACATTGGGCTTTGGTAGAGAGAAATAAAATTAACTCAAAAATTCAATAAATTCCTTTTAGTTGGTAACATTGGAAAAAATCATTAAAATTGTTTTTGGTCAAAAAAATCCAAGAAAAAAAATCATTTAAAATTGTTTTTGGTCAAAAAATCCAAGAAATGAAATAAAATTTTAATACAATAACTACGAGCAACATCATCGCCTTCTTCGCCGACGTGTTACCAACAAGAAAAGAGTACTATTAAAACAACATCACGTGAAAATTATTTAACCAAGAACAGCCAATAAAGAACAATTGCTTCAAATCAAAATCATGTATACAATAAAGAACAACATATTTGTATTTATGTTACAAAACCTGTGGATTAAATCAAAGAAACTCTTCTGCTCATTTAAGATCTTTTCACGAAACTAAATCTCAAGATAAAAATACGATTGAGATCTGTATAAATTGAGCACCAACATGAAAAACCTACCCATGGAGGTTGAAAGCAGATAATAAGACCGTGGATGGCAGTGGGGGACGGAGGAGGATGATAGGGGAAGGCCGGAAGGGAACATCAGAGCAAATAATTGGGAGGGTCTAGGGTTTTGAACAATTGTTTATTTGGGCTTTGGGGGGAAAATGTGCTATTCACGTGATAGTTGATATATACCCCTCTTTTTTAAGAAGTAAACTATTTCTCTTGAAAAATTAAACGGAGAAATCTTCTTCACAAAAACTATTTCCACACAAAATGAAGAGAAATGAAAATACAAAGGAAGCATTTCCCTGAGAATTTACATTTCTCCGTGTTGCTTTTTCTCAGACCAACCAAACGAATGAAATGAATTCATTTCAGTTTCTCCTCATCCATCTCCTCCTACCAAACATACCCTTAGAGGGTGAGATGATGGGGATCCAATGTGGTTCCGAGGACACAGTACACTCCTTTACCCTGACTAATATAGAATAGAAATAATACTACATCAACGTTAAAGTCGTAAAGCTTAAATTATTCTGGTAATATCAAAGATATATCATTATCTTCTTTAAACATTGTCACCTTATTTGGATTACAAATATAAAGTTCTCATATATATATTCATTAGAAATAAGAATTTTACTTGAATCCTGCTGAAAAATCTGCAGGCCTTGTCCCAAGAACAGCAAGTGCATATGACCTTATTCATTGTGTTTCGTTCATGGATTTGTGTTTCGTCCATATATCGGGAACGACAACCTCCGCGTATGGTCAATTGATAGTGGAACGCTCTATCAAAACAGCTTTGGTGAGTGTTGGGTTTCCTGCCCAAGCCATTGTCGCTTTGCACCTGATTGTGATAGCCTTCTCGATACCTTATTGGAGCTTTGTAGTCTGTTTCCCGTCAACCTTTTCCCACAATATAATACCTCAACTTAGCTTCTATGTATAGGCTGATACGAGCTCTAACTACCGACACTTACCAACTCCGTGAGAGCATATAGAAAGGGCCAAAGATTTATTTCTGGAAACCTTGACCACCCAAGACCCAAATGTATAACCAACATAATATAAACACTTTGGTATTGGGCTAGCATGCAATGGAGCCAAAAGTAAACTCAAGACTGGTCTTGAACAAGTTACACAGACGGCTGAGTCAGATGTTTGACTTAAGGGTAAGTATAAGCCATGCAATGATAGTCTAATAGACAGGTGCAGATGGACGAACTGTGAGGAACCAATATAAATGATCAAAAAAACATCAGTAATTAACGAAATACTAATAGCAATTTTGAAGTATCAACGTAAACAGTTTCCGACCTTTAAACTTGCCTAAGGAGTCGTCCATCTAAGATATCATTCCAGAACCCCTTTATGTGGCCATTTTGCTGCTTAAAGCAACATGTTCCATCCTTCTAGCTCATTGATTGTAGAGATAATAGCCACCTTTTTACAGTTTGTCCCCTCTCTACCTGCACAGGTGACCCAAACTTGTAACAAGATAACTAGTCTGTGTTAGCAAGGACACAAATTTAGAGAAAAGCCTCAAATATTACTTTACATGTCAGAAGTTAGCAAACATATACCCTTTCATTGGCTGGTAGTCTGGTACATATAGTCCATGTATCATGTCTCAACATAGGTATGGTGTTTCGCACTTGCAATCAACTTGTGAAAAGCTGCAAGAAGCCTCTCCCCCTTATTAAGTTCCAAGAAGCCCTTCAATTCTTAAAGACATGTTGTCAAACTGCCATAACAAATTCTGAAGGATTATATAGAAACTACTTAAAAATATATATTTACACTATCATTACGCATGGCGTAGATTAAACAGCTATTATAAACGAATCCTATGTGGTTGTTTAAGACACAGGCCACAACTCCTGCTCATATATACTTGGTCAAAATACAACTGTTAAATTTATACACGTTATAGCAAAAGGTGTGCCTAGAGTCCAAGACTAAAGGAGCATCAAGGTGCTAGGTTGAAACATTACCCTGTGGAAAGTAATCCACTCTTATAAAGCACATTTTGAGAAATATTTAAGCTCAATATGCAGGGAATTTGAGTTCTATGTGGGGATTGAAACTCAAGTCATCTTGTTTGACTTATCACACCAAGAATGAGGTTTAAGAAGTTTTATCATAGGTGAAAGCCTTCTTACTACAGATATTAAGATATGCTTAATTATGCCATTCAATGTATATGGACCACTTTTGCAACGGCCACAACTACTGCTGTTTTGGGATATAGCTTTCTCACTGGATATATATTGGCTACTCGGCCTTGCAGGCTTGTACGTCATACGACACCCTAAAATAGAATGGAATTGAACAACAGAACAGATTGAGCAACGTATAGAATGGGTGGTCATTACTGGCATTAGAAATAATTTGAACTGTATGCAATTACTTTATAGACCTTGTATTACTTCTTTTTTTTTTTTGAAAAATAATACAGTTATGTAAATGGTGGAGGTTAAAGATATTTTCTAGTGATTCTGTCAAGGAACGGAAAAACAATCTGGGGACCTTGATGAATGGAAAATGTGGATGTGGATGGAATGTCATTCCAATTGGAATTAGTCATTCCATTCCATATATCATCACAAACAACAATTTTTCATTCCATATGAATGATTTATTCCATTCCATCCCTCATTGCAACGTATCAAACAGGCAAACCGCAAACATGACCTAAGGGAACCATGACTATGAGGCACATGCAACCATTGCCTCAACTACCAATGATCCTATCAAACCAATATAACAATAATATGATGGGAATTACATCATAGTGGGTTCACTACATGTATATGGACATCAAACTACCAAAGTAAAATTCATTAAATCTACATGCAATATCTACTTGAATTATCTTAATTAGTGAAGCTCATCATATGTCCACTTATATCTATCAAACAAAAGTAAATGAAATTACTAAACCCATAGATCATTCCTAATAACTTGTAATTCATTTTCAAATGCAGAAAAAGATGCAGATTCCAATCACACCTAATCCTGTTCAGTGGATCTAAAAAGACTTAAAGAGTTACAAACCAACTAATCTCCAAAATCAAGAGATCATTACCGATGCCAAAACTAGAATGCAAACTCGGGCTTGACGTTAGATATTGCAAAAAAAGGCTAAATGAGACTGATTGCCATAAGGCCAGTAGGTGGATTCAAGAACTACTGCATCTAGTGGATATAAGTAACTTTGACTTGATATGTAAGAACAAACTTGCCTTAGACAGGTATATGAATATCTTTAATATGTAGGAATAAATTCCCATCCAAATCAACAACATATTTAGATCATAACATATGAATCACAAAACATCCCTTCTAAAGCAGTAAAAAAAGATGTATCTCCAACATTTAAGAAGTTGCTTCAGCTGGTATTGATGCATAATTACTAGAAATGACAACACAGTCAGGCTGGGCGAATTACATAACACATAACAGATTAAAACCGTTGTCATTTTTAGAATGAGTCTCAAAGGGCGGAACCACAAACAATTTATCAAGTTATCAACTTTTCCTTTCTTGCGTTTTACTTGATTATAAACTATCATATGGCATTCTACATACATTTTAGGTGACTTTCAAGCGATTTAACCTACTCAGTCTGGTTCATGTGTTTCCGTTTTGGCCAAAATTCAAGGTTTTAAGCATTTGACTTGTCACAAACAGAAGGTAATCTAAGTGACCCGTTTACCAATAAATGGGTCAGGATTGTAACCTCTAATAATGACAACTACATATTGTTATCAGAAGATGATTTAATGAAAAATATGGTATACACATGCGTAAAGCATAACAACACACATGTATGTGCATGAAATAGATCACGTACCTTTGCATGTACATTCACCATTGACAAAACAATGGAACCCTGAAGCATCCCGCACTTGAATCTCCCTCTTGGTGACAATAGAAACATACTTAAAGAAAGCATGACAGTCCCCACAAAGAAGGATATTCTTCATAACACGAACTGGCATTCTACCTTTATTCATTAAAAGACCATAAGTGACAGCTAGTTTTGCACTATGGTAGTACAAAAAATCCCTTTTCTGATGCTCCTCCACTTCATGAAGCACAAAACTAGTATCCGGCATATACCCAATTTTCAAGCATTCCAAAACTAAAATGTCTAGCCCACTATAAATGTCTTTAGATTGGGTATGAGATTTATCTCTTGCATAGAACGAATGAACCTTGTTGTCATGAATAATCCAGCTTTTTCCAGGTCGTTTTTGAAAGCCTTTTTCTCTCATCTCTTCACGTGTTGTTTCAGAACAATGCCATCTCCCAGAAGCGGAATATAAATTTGATACAAGTATGTATGTCGATGGATCATTAGGCTTCTTAGCAAGAATTTCTTTTGCAGCCTTTTTGCCAATAACAGTATTCATATGAGTTCTAGAACTATCAAGTAAAGCTCTCCATACAAAAGGGCTTGGTTCATAAGGCATTTTCTTGATAATGTCCTCAGCCTCTTCAAGTAGACCCCATTTCCCAAAAACACTAACCAATGACGTGTAATGATTTGAATCAGGTTCAATGCCGTAAGTGGTTTCCATGGACTGAAAAAATGTATAACACTCGCTAACCATATTTGAGGCGGTGTGTGTGTATGCTGATATTATCAAGAGGGTAGTAATCGAATCTGGCTTTATGTTTTCCCATTTCATGCTTTCCCATAAATCTAAGGCGCTGTCCCCTTGCTTGTGAAAGATATAACCAGCCATCAAACTATTCCAAGAAACAACGTCACGCTGTTTCATGTTATTGAAAGCCTTAATGGCAGCAATCATGTTGCCACATTTACTATACATTCCAATTAATGCATTTCCAACTTTTATATCATAAAATAAATCTAATTTCAAGGCACTGGAATGGATTTGCTCACCGATTTTGTCAAACCCTAGTGTCGCGCAGACACCAAGGACGGTAGTCGATACAATTTCATCAATGAACAAGCTGTTTTCAGCTTGACCTTTGAAGAACATCTCGAGTGCTTCATACGGAAGCCCGTTTCTAGCATACCCACAAATCATTGATGTCCATATAATCGAACTGTTTTGGGTTAATGACTGGGAATGGAACATTTCTTCTGCATCTGACATCCTTCCGCATTTTGTGCACATATCAAGCAACGCAGATTCAATCCGGTCATTTGACCCAAACCCACACTTTAAAACGAATCCATGAATCATTTCACTGGTGCTTTTATCTGCAAAAAACCCACAAGCATTGATAACAATTGTCAAGGAGAAATCATCCAACTCTACACCATCTTCCACCATCCTGCAAAACATACACAAAGCTCTTGACGAAAAACCATTTTGACAAAATCCGTGTAAAAGGGCATTATACGAAACACAGTTCCTCTCAGGCATTTTTTCAAAAACATCCACCGCCATCTCAACAAGTCCAGAATCCATATACACCGATATCATTTGTGTCCAGGTAATCACATCTTTAACAGCCATTCTATCAAACAAACGCACCACGTCCTTTACGTTACCGTGTTTGCTATAGAATCCAATTAGCGCGTTACCAACGCTCAAATCGTCATCCAAACCAAACTTTATTACACGGGCATGAACCGCACGCCCATCCATGACCCCACCACGTTCAGTACAGCCACTCAAAACTGTCGAAACAGTAAACCCGTCAACTTCAAATCCTAAATCACTTTTCAACAAATCACGAGACAACTCCAACGCTTTTTCAACCAAACCCTCCTTAACCAAACACGAAATAACCGTATTCCAAGAAGAAATATTCACAATTCTTCTCTCAGACATTTCATCAAACACCTTAACTACATTATCCAAAAAACCACCACATTTCCCATAAAACCCCATTAAAGCATTACCCACATAACCATCATCAACAAACCCAAGTTTAACAACCAGCCCATGAACTTGACAACCCAAACCCGAATCCAAAACCCGACCACAAGCAGTCAAAATGGCAACAAAAGTATACGCATTCGGGACGATACCAACGTCCCGCATTTCGAAGAAAAACCCAACAGATTCATTAAACCCACTACTTGACTTAGCAAACCAAGATATGAGTGAAGTGAATGTAACAACATCTGGGTTGGTGATACATTTATCAAACACTTTGTATGCATAACTTGGAAGGGCTAATTTGAAATAAGATGAAATTAGGGTGTTGAAAATGTAAGTTTTTTTAATAGGGAGTTTGAGAAATGAAGCGTGGATTGATTTTGTAAGATGGGTGTTGTTGTTTTGGACTGAAAGATTGAGTAAGTTTGTGTAGGGGTCTTTTTTGGTGTGATGTTTTTGTTTTTGCTGGATGGATTTTGGTGAAGAAGAAGAAGAAGATGGAAGATAGAGAGGGGGTGGTTTGAGGACGTTAATTGTAGCCATGGATGATGATTGATACAGAAAATAAGGTGGATGGCTTATTAGCTTATCGAAGTTTAAAAGAAAACGATTTCATCACTTTAAAACCTCACACATTCATAGATTAAAAACGTGCTGGTTAGAATTGTAGAAGTAACTTTGCTCGAAAAAATGATTGGGTTGGTGACCACACTTAAGCCACATTTTTTCTCGTGCTTCTTTCAAACTTTTTATTTAATTATTTTTTATTTAAACCACCGGGAATTATCAATTGGAGAAACTTGAAAGATTTGATCTATTACTTTACTTCGCTGCCTCTTACATACTCTTCAAGATGGTTGGCATAAGTTGCTTATTTGATTCGTCTTTCAAATACCAGGATGAAGTTGCGTTCAATGAACTTGTGGTCTTCCGGCTAACCTTACGACTTAGTCGTCAACGGTTTTTGTCAAAGGTGGACCAGTTTTTTACTGGATTTTTTCCCCAAAAAATTGAACCTGACAATTTAAAACCTGAAACTGAAACTAGTTTTAAACCATCAGGTTTTTCAAAACCCAAAGCAGTTTTGGTCAAACCCAGTTTTGACCGGGTTTGGTTTCAGTTTTCCTAACCCGGTTTTATAGAAACTGGTTTTTATGTGCACTGTTTAGGTAAAAATTTTATTTTTGTGTTAAGAGATAGTATTCCCTTTCGAAAAACTATTAACTTGCATTAAAAACCCACAATCTCGGTTTCTTGGAATCATGTTGACGAGTTACATGATGCAAAAGCTACCTTTAAATTAATGTTAGTATGAATGCAAATTCTGATCAATTACACATACATTATCATGTACGACTACAAAAAATGGAATCAGATTCCAAACAAATTTGATGGATTGAAAGAAGAACAATAAAGTTGCATTTGTGCAATTTGTGACCACTAAGTGTGCCCCAAAAGCAACCAAAATACTACATGTCCAAAAAGATAGCTTAAAGTATAACACAAAAGCAAAGAATATGCATCACAATATTTCTAATCAATAACACGTTTGTAATTATAATGTTCTCCATCTTAAATACTTTTATCAAAAACACATCTACAACAAACATTGTTTTCAGAAAATATTATCAAAAAATTGAAATATGGAAAGCAAAGGTTCAAAAGAGTTGATCAAGTCAATCTTGATCATGGCAGGAATCCCTATTGCTTTTTCTGTTGCTTGTTCTTTGATTGCTAGGATTAAAGATAGAAAAAATGCTAAATCATATCAGGTTCAAATAAACGAAAGCGGTTTCTATGGAGACGAAGAAGATTATATCGAAAATGCCCATGATCCAAATCATCTCAAAGAACATATTTCCTCCCTTAAGAGTAAGATTCTAGAGCTTCAAGAGCTCGAAAAGGAGATAGAGGTTCGGTTCTTTAGATTCATTGACTTGAAAGACCAAGAATATGCATTGATGGAGATTCAAAACAGTTTGTGTATGGAGAAAGAACGAGCTGAGTTCATGAAAAGGGAGGCGTCATCGATAGAGGCAGAGAACAAGAAGTTTGATGAAATGGTGATGGAATACCTCAAAGCGGTGGGAGAACTTGAGACTTTGAGGTTGGAAAACGGGTTGCTTCAAAGAAGGGAGAAGAAGCTTTTGAAGAAAAGTAGAGAAAGTTCTAGGTTGATTAAGAAACAAAAGTTGAAGATTGAAGCTCAAGAAGCCCAAATGTTGATAAACGAAGCCGATTCAAAAAGAAAGGAAATCGTGATCGAGGGATTCGAACATGAAGTTGAGGAAATTCGAGGTGTGATCAACGCTTTGCTGGATGAGAAGAATGAGGTTTTGCATAAGTTAGAGATAGCAGAAAATTCACTTTCATTCAAGGTAAATTTTGTAGTGGTAAAAAGATAGACCGATTTGATAATGGGTCAAAACAGGTCTATTTTGAGGAAAAGAGTTGGGTCGATTTTTTACCCATTTTTAAACATAAAACATAGACAAAATCGACTCATTTATAACTAAATAATTTGAAATCGACAATTCTTAGGATTTTTGCGTCATAACTTATTTTATTTCTAGATTGAAGCGGAACGTATACTCAAGGAAAACCACAATCAAGCAGTAAAAGAGCTAGAAAACCTAAAGAAGGATCGAGCCGGTGAACTAAAAGAATTGATATACTTACGATGGTGTCACGCGTGTCTAAAACACGAGCTGGCAAGAAGAAATCAAATCGAGCAAGAAAGAAAAGCTGAAGAGAATAGAGTTGATGATCATGAGCTAGGATTGGTGGAAGATATAGCTCCGGAAGAGTGCATAGCGCATGAATCGGACAATGAGAGCGTGGTATGCAATGTCGAGCCATTTTTCAAATCGGGCCAAAGACATCGAAAGAGACGATGGTTGGCTAGGAAATTTAGAAAATGGGTTGAAGGAAATGAGAAGCATCATGACACCAAGTGTTTTGGAAGCCATTCTGTTGTTGATGAGACTGAAGAGCCACATTCAGCGGGTAGAAAATCGTTTTCTAGTGTTTGAAAAATTGTCTAAGAGCATCTAAAATATATATATATATATATATATTCGTCAAAGTTATGTAACTTGTATGCGTACAAAAGTATTATATGTAACCCATATATATTCGGGCATCGATTCCCTCTAGTTATTAGTAACTTGAGGGGTAAAGTTAGGAAGATATTTGAATTAAAGTTAAATGTCAAGATTAAATAATCGTATTTAAATCTTAACCTTTGATTTTAAATCAAGGGTCAAGATCCCTCCAACTTTACCCCTCAAGTTCTTTTGTGATGTTTTGAATTTGTTTGATTTGGCTCATTTTTGGTTAGTTTTTTCAATGACTCTTGTCCAATCTTTATATGTTGATTTAAAAAAGCGAGTTTTGTTAAACGCAACCCTTAGGGCTGTAATCAAGGTTTAAATAGTTGTATATTTACCATAAAATTCAGGAGTGAACTTTTAATATGGAAGGTACAAATTGTTATGTATATTAAATGTAGGCCTAACGGTTGCGTTTAATATTTTTATAAAAAAAATAATTACCAAGTGATGTTTGTTTTTGCTTAAAAGATCTGCAAAATGTGTGCAACATACATACATAGTGGTTTTCTTTAAAAACAATTTTTATCTTCATTTCTAAAAAAATTTTGCTCCTAATTTCTTGGTTAAAGAAAATTCTCTTTTTAAGTAAAAAATAACACAAATAACATAAATGCTAAAAAAAATAAAAAAAGTATAAGCAACATAATTTGGGACATAAACATTCTAAAAGTTACACTATAAACATTCTAAAAGTTATCCAATGATACATAGTCTATACTTTAATATTAGGGGAAATGATAGATACTACAAGATTGTGAAGAAATAATAATCCATTTTGCCCTTTGAATTTATTAGATGTACATATTAAGTCTCTAGTCTGTGAGAGTAACAATACCTAGCTTACGTATTGCTTACAGTACCTATATTTTCCCCTAAGTATTATATAAAAGTTCTAACCTCATATCTAAAAGTTTGAATTTTGAGACATTCAAAATGAGCATTCTTACCTAAATTAATTAATTTACATTATAAGTTTCTAATCTTTTAAAGTATATCCACTAAGGCTCTTTAAATCAATTAACTACATCACTTGTCATAGTCATCACCATTCATCGTCGCCACCATTATACCACCGGCACCGCAGTATTGTGTGGTTATCTCTCTAGTTAATATATATAATAACAACGTTATCACATTGTACATTATTATCAAAGTATCAATAAATAAGTGTAATTTGCAATGAACAAAACGGGTGTTGATCAAAGACATACACCCAATGCAGATGACTAATAGACCAACTTCTCTTCTCTCTATAGAGATTACCTCCCTAGATCTAAGCTTGAGAGATCTTGATTTCCTCTTTAGCTTTGCTTCGATTTGCCATCGAGAATCTTTTTTTAAAAATAAAGGCTAAGCGAGAAATCCTTCTAGAAGAAGGCTTCCTATCTTTACGTAAGGTAAAACTTATTACATCATATCTTTCTTATATATATATTTTTTTTTTCGGAATTGAGTATTATTGTCCATTGTCAATTTTTTAAGTTAGAAAAAAAAATGTTATTAGATGAAAACCGCCTGATTGATTTATCATTTGGTTTACATAATGTATGAGAATTTTAGTGAAGTTAAATCTAAATAAAAAAGTTAGATTTCATTCCATCAAAATTTTTAAAATAACACCCGATTCTTCGTTACTCTACCAACATGTAGGTGTAGCAAGTCCAATTATTTATTCTTGTTTTGAAACCCCACAAGAAAAAATGTGGATGATATTCACAATACTATCTTGATTGCTTTGATCCATGCATATACTACCTATATATGCATAAACAAAATCACAAAAGAAATATAATTTTGTTCCCAGTTCATAACTAAACTAATGGAACTTTCTCTTTGTGCTCACAAACCCTCTCTTCTTCCCCCCTCCATCACCACTTCAAGTAATTATTATTATTATCATCTTAAATTTATTATCTTTATTACTTGTATGTGTATATATGTATATAATTTGTAGGAATAATTTGTTGTATAATTTGCAGGAAAGAGACTGACACATTATAGTATAAGTAGGTTTACACCATTGTCATGTCATTCCTCAGAAGCTTCTGTGAGTATAATAGATACTGCATCAGTTGAGGGCAGAAGAGCTTTCATGAGTTGTTTTCTTGTTGCAGGTGCTAATTCTTTTTCACTTTTTTTTTTTTTTTATTCTTCACTTGTATCGATTTTGATTTACGGAATATTATCGTGTTTTAGAAGTTTTCACTATTGTGGTCGATAGTGTCGTTTTAGGATATATCATATATGTTTTAATAGGCTAATCGATAACAGAAGGATTAGAGTAATCTGCATTCCTACGTTGACTTGTTAGGAGTTGAAAGTCGAATTCAAATTCAATGTGAAGTCTGTGGAACGAAAATGGTATAACGTTGGAATTCTTTCACAGAACGAGGAAAAGATTGTCAAAATTTGACCCATTGTTGTTTCAAACGTTGTAATAACGTACTTACATAGTTACATAAGATAGTGTTTCACTGTTTCATACTTGCAGATGATATAAAAGTCTTCTGAAAGTCTTGATAAGCAGTGGTACTCTTTCCATCCCTTGGAAATTCCATGATTTGACAATGCGTATCGTTAATACTTTATATATGTCTTGATGTATTCTATAACTGAAACTTATTATGAACCACAAACAATAGCACCAAGACGGTTATTGTATTTGTTTCTCTACATCTGTGGCCCTAATGTTTGGAATTTAATCTGTACGATGAGCAGCTGCTGGTTTATGCGTCTCTGATGTGGCCGGTGCTGTTAGTACAAGTAGAAGAGCTGTGAGATCCTTGATATATATCATTCTTTATTATATTGGATATTTCAATTTATACTGATAGTTTCTTAATTTTAAGTTTCTTTATTGCAGCTTAAGGGAGCAAAAGTGCCCGAGAGTGAATACACAACTCTTCCGAACGGGCTAAAGTTAGTAACTTACAAACAACTACTGTATTAATTTCCTTTTCTGTGAGCAAAATTAAGTCTTATTGTCTTTTTCATGTCACTAACTTATCAGTGTCAATTTCAACTTTCTTGAACTCATGGATATGTAAATTTGTACCTGGTCGTAATTTCTGAATGTGACTAATATTTTACGGAAATTGTCTTCAGGTATTATGATTTAAAGGTTGGAAATGGAGCTGAAGCTGTGAAGGGATCTCGGGTTGCAGTACGGTTTGTGGCCCATTTAATTTTGTATCTCTTATCGGATGCATTAATAATTTTAGAGCCAGTTACTATTTGTTAGTTTTATCATGCTTAATGGTTGATTCATTGTTACCATAAATTCTGAATAAAATTAGTTTTTGTTAGAGGTGGCAATTCGACCCAGTTTGCGAATCCCACAATTCGGGTTATGTTTCATTTCTAACAGGTCAAATGGGTAAAAAAACTACAGCTAAAAAGGAAAGGGATCAAATGGGTCATGGTTCCCAGAGGTGTTATTTTCATTACAACCTACTAAATTGCTTTATTACAATTAACAATGTTAACCATAATGGCAAAAAGCTTCACGCCACAATAAAAATACTCTTTGCTAACACCAACAGGTAAAGTTTCAGCTTAACTTATATTTGGTAGTCACATTCAACACACGAGTTACTCCAAAAAAATGGACCAAGTTATATTTTAGGTCAACTTGGCCCATTCTGACATTCACCAAATAATTACCCATTTTATCACAAACCCATGTTTACCTGTTGCCAAGCGGCCTGTTGAACCCGTTTTGATACATTTGTTTTTTTTGTCAACAGGCGAGAAACTTAGTAAATTCCCATGTTATGCTATTTGGTTGCTAATGTATTTTAAGTTTCTTTCTACTAGGTGACTCAGTGGATTTAGATTTCCTTATACGATGTTGTAGGTACATTATGTTGCTAAATGGAGAAACATCACTTTTATGACCAGCAGACAGGGGCTTGGTGTCGGTGGTGGAACAGTAAGGACAATATGCATCTTACTCTTTCTGCTTAACATTATATTAAACAAGCCAAATTTGACACATTAGGTTATATATTGGTCGATTGGGATCATGTGTTATCTTTAATGGGTTAAACATGTAGTATAATGAACTTTGACTTAGAATGGAAAAGTTCAAATTGCTTAATTGTATTCCAATTCATAAAACCACCTAAATCCTAGTCGTAAATTAAATTATCTTTAAAGTATTACTATTTGACATTGTAGTCATTGTTACCCTCTTACCCATATTTGACATTCTAGTAATATTACAAAGAATGTGAAGTTATTGGACGAGAAGTGTTTTTACCCAACCCAATTTTTACCAACTTTACCCGTCTGATCCTACCCCATTTTCACCAGTTGCCCAATGCACACAGTTTACAGCTTTTATAATTGATACATGTTCCATTTGGTTGAGCTTTTGGATTTATATGAAGTTTATTCAAACTATTCAATAATTAAATTCAATGATTTTATTTTGTTCCAGCCTTATGGTTTTGATGTTGGTGAATCAGAGAGAGGAAATGTCCTTAAAGGCTTGGACTTGGGGGTCCAAGGCATGCGCATAGGAGGCCAGGTATGGTTGTTGCTCTAAATTTATTGCACATTTTTGGTTTTAATCGGTATTCTAATAGACTCACTTTTCTTAAATTCACGAATCTCGTTATTCCTCGATTGGTGTTGTCCATTTCGAAAAATAAAATATCATTTAGTTAAGGAAGGTTAATGACGTTGAATCACTTGGAGCGGGCATCTTTACATTGGGAGTGCATGTTTTTCCTTCTGAATATCTATTAGTGTTTCAGTTAGGTATCTCTTAACCATCAGCGACAAGTGACCATTTTCCGAAGGGAAAGTCACCCCTCAACTATATGCTAGATTATAAGCAGCTCCCATGATGTGTATGTAGTAGCATACGGCCCTAGAATTTTGTAACCATACTTTAGAATCACTGTCTAAACAAAGAATAGCTATAACTGAATGAAAAGTTAAGCTTATTGAAGTTTCTTGAATGTCAAGTTAGTTGGTATACTCTCCCTGAAATGAACGATAACCCCTTTTAATTAGCCAGAAATTATTAGATATTCCTTAACATATTTTAAAACATTCTTCTTGCAGCGGTTGCTGATTGTCCCCCCTGAGCTTGCTTATGGAAGCAAAGGTGTGCAAGAAATTCCTCCAAATGCAACCATTGAGGTACCAATTATTTTTTACTTTAGTTATAGTTATATCATCTTTTTTAATAAACTAATGACTCTATACTAATTAGGCCAACTCTCTTGGCATATTATTAGTCAGTAAAAATTTTAGATGCCGCATAGAAATTTGAGAGTGATCGTTACATTTCTCTGTGATTGGAAAAGATTGTGATCTGTGCATGTGGTTGATCTTAAAGTCTTAAACCGTGTTTTGCAGATCAATAATTTTATACTATAACGTTCTTTGTTTTGAGCATTGATTTTATATCGTTCTAAATAAGTGGATATCTCTATCTTAAATGTTTTATAAAGCCTGCTTGTGGTCACTTCTGTACTTGCGTATCAGATTCACTTCGGACTTTATTTACATCATGGATGTCTGGGAACATCTTTTGATATTGAATGGCTACCAAATCAGAAATAGATGGATCGGAAATAATTCAATCAAAATTAATCCCTTGAAGAAGCTTCCGTAAAAAATGGCATTTTATTATCCAAAGTAGCTCTCATGTCAGAGATTGTTGTTTACACTGTCATGTTCTGCTTGTTTTATTAGATGTGTAATGTTTGGCAATTAACTTACCAATGTCAAAATGGGCTGGTTGGGTAATGGATTAAATGGGTAATTTAGGGTATCAGTCGGTTTGACTCGGAAGACTTGTTCAATTGTTTGGAATAATTAGTGAGTTAAGAGATTACAAAAAAAAATTTATAATTATTATAATACAAATCTATGAATGTATTCATATCAAAGGGCTTATGAATTTACAACATGCTTCGGGATAATTTCGACCAAGTTGACATGGCCCAATTCCCTTTTACCTTTAAGGCTCTAATCTATCAGATCGGTTCAAACTGGTTGAATGTTGCCTGAAGTCTATCACACATAGAAATTTCTTAATCATTTTCTTCAAAAGTTTAATTATCATTGAAATAAAATATTTTATTGTAATAATTGACATGCTAGTTATTATAGCAAACCAAAATTTTTGGTGGAAAGTCTTTGACCTCAATCAGAACCACACAAAAACTTACCCATTCCCCATCAATCAACCTGCCTGACCCACCCATTTTGCAACCTACTAATTATGTTTTGGAATAAATACAGCAACAGTTATCCATATTATGCATTCTTATCTTTCTGTTGGTTTTTTAACAATGCAGATGGATATCGAATTACTGTCCATCAAACAAAGTCCATTTGGGTATGTATAGTTTGCTCATAAGCATGACCAACCTCATGCTTGTAAGTTCACGTACTTATAAGTAATCTTTTTCACTTGCAGGTCACCCGTCAAAATAGTTGAGGGATAACCTGAATATGCTTTATTGGCTTTTGTTGTTCATAAAGAACAGAAGACGACACATCATGGTAGAAGTTGGGATATCATCTACATATAATATACTTTATTTAGGGACCATGAATCGCTTTTTGCAGGTTCCCAGTCGACCACAACTTTTATATACTAGATACTTTTTTTTTTTTCATTTCGAGATCTGATAATTGGATCCTGTTATATGATTTTTCATGAAAGGTGCATAATATTTAAGAAGATTTCTGTAGTTAAGTAGTGGTTCTTGCTGTAGCGACATTTTTCTTTTATCCAGATTCCCAAATTGAACCCATTTATAAGCATAACTTAATCGGCCCGCTTACAAATCCTCACCTAAGTCTTGGTGGACTTGGTGGAACTTTTCTCTTTTAGTTTCTAATGAAACCTGGACAAAAGATATACCAACCCTCCCATTGACTCAACTGAACCCTAGCATCTATATTAGGTTGAAAGTTATTTTGGGATGGGAGGGGTATGTAAACAGTAAACACTATATTTGACAAATCTAACATTACTGTAAATGCATTTCTGAATGGACCAGAGGCCCCATGCTTGGAAAATTTCAAATGGTGACCCTGCAAGTCACTTGTAACGATACAGGCAAGTAACACGAGAATTTATCTATGGGTACTTGGGTAGTGGCCGAGGCACATGCAGGCGAAGGTTGGCCCCACGATATCTAAAAAAACTCTATATCTTTAAAACTATTTTTTTTGTTTTAGTTTAGTCCAAAGTTAATTGGCCCATCTACAAAACATTATTTCTTGCTTGGCTCTACTGGACATAAATTCCTAGCTACGTCATTGGTAATGGGTACGAGTTATAGAAAGTATCTTCATAAAACACAAAGCAAAAGTTTATTTTCCAACTATTATTGTTAATGGGTACGTCATTGTCCCTTTCTTCAAGTTTCCATAGACCTCCTTTGTACAGATTGTGCTCAAAATTATGGTCCTCAATGTAATAATTTTTCCCCATAGGACAGTGTTATTCACTTATTCTAACTACTAACACTTCAGTGGCTTCAAGTTAGATTCTAGTAACCACTTTATTTTAGTTTATTTGAAACCACTTTATTCTGATTTTTTAGCCTATAAATGTCTGCCTCCTCTTTCGGACTTGGCCATCTTCAAAACAGAACCATGAGAAGGCCAAATGAGAAGAAAGTTTCCCTTAGACATTCTTGTTTTCTTTTCATTTGCTTTTTTTGTTACTCTTCTTTTTCCCAAATGACTTGTCCAAACTGTGGTCTCCTAAATATTCCATACCCGTTAAGCACTAACCCAAACTGTGGCGACCCCGACTACTCTCTTCGTTGTGACATTCATTCTGGAAAACTCTACTTTGATGCCTTGAATGGAAGTTCATATACCGTGGTCAGAATCAAACCTGATAGTCAAAAGTTAGTTCTCCAGAGTCAACCATGGTTGCCTAACACATGCATCACTCAAGATTTTCCTGTTAGTGAGGGACTTTGGTTAAACCAAACACTCCCTTTTAACATCTCTTCCTCAAACACTATATTCATCTTCAATTGTTCACCTCGCCTCTTCCTGTCCCCTCTTAATTGCACTCCTTCAAGTCT
Organism: Erigeron canadensis; assembly: GCF_010389155.1. Lineage (NCBI taxonomy): Eukaryota > Viridiplantae > Streptophyta > Magnoliopsida > Asterales > Asteraceae > Erigeron > Erigeron canadensis. Next base: position 7,459,555 of record NC_057766.1, read on the forward strand.
TTGCCATCGTTACCTTGAGAGCTCAGGCCAGGTTGACCCTTCCCGGGCTCTTCAGTGTGCAAGTTCTATCAACCCATGTTGTACCTTCATTGCAGGTGGTCTTTCATCGGCATACAAGATCCGTCTACATGCCTCAGGTTGCCGAGCTTTCAGAAGTATTATAGACTTGGATAAAGAAAAACCCGCGAGTCTATGGGATGAAGGAGTTGAGATTCAGTGGGCCCCACCACCAGAACCTGTTTGTAAAACTCAACATGATTGCTCGGTTTCTTCCAAGTGTCAACCTACTGAAAACAAGGGTATCTCCCGTTGTTTTTGTAATGAGCATTATAATTGGGATCATGCCCTTGGAGTTTGTATAAACAAGGCGGGTCACAAAAAATCTGGTCTTACAATCAAGATTGCAATCGGGGTGGCCATGTTTTTTGCAATGGGGGTACTTATGATAACCGTTACAGTGAGAAGATCAAGAAAGAATCATCAGAAAGAAAAGGTTGCTAAGGAGAGGGAAGAACTGTTCAAATCAAACAGTGGAATGAAATCTGCAAGAATGTTTAGCTATAAAGAACTCAAGAAAGCAACTAACGGATTCTCTAAAGATACAATTTTAGGCGTTGGTGGATTTGGTGAAGTTTACAAAGGCGAACTTCAAGATGGGAAAGTTGTAGCCATTAAGTCGGCTAAAGTAGGAAATATAAAGAGTACTGAACACGTACTTAATGAAGTTGGGATACTTTCACAAGTCAGTCATAAGAATTTAGTTCGGCTTTTGGGATGTTGTGTGGAAGCGGAACAACCATTGATGATTTATGAATACATTCCTAGAGGAACCCTTTATCATCATTTGCATGTCGAGTCTTCTACGTTTCTGAACTGGAAAATGAGGTTGAGAATTTCTTTACAAACAGCTGAAGCATTGGCTTATCTTCACACTGGCGCTCATACCCCCATTTATCATAGAGATATCAAGTCAACAAACATCCTTTTAGACGATGATTACAATGCCAAAGTTGCGGATTTTGGTATTTCTAGACTGGCTCGACCAGGATTGAGCCATGTCTCAACTTGTGCTCAAGGGACTTTGGGCTATTTGGACCCTGAGTACTACAAAAATTACCAGTTAACTGACAAAAGCGATGTGTATAGTTATGGCATTGTGTTGCTTGAAATTGTCACTACTAAAAGGGCAATTGACTTTGAACGAGAAGAAAATGATGTGAACTTGGCGGTTTATGTGGCTCAACGAGCAGACACAATTACGAAGGTTGTGGACCGACGGTTGGTAGGAGAGGAGCCTTCTTGTCAGGTTTTGACTAGTGTAAGGCTCTTTTGCAAGCTTGCACTTGCTTGTTTAAGAGAGAAGAGAGGGGACAGGCCAACCATGAAAGACGTTGTCCAAGAACTACAATCCATACTTGAGACTATAAATCAAGAGTATGTTGCTTGTGAAACAAGTGTAGAGATCAAATGAAGCTTTAGTAAATGTTTTTTGTTTGACAATGAGATATCTTATTCATACCAATTTATTTTATTAGAGCTACCAATATAAAAAAATCTCTTATTCACACCAATTTATTTTATCAACGCTATCAATATAAAAATTACCAATATAAAAATAGAAAATAAAATCCTTACCAATTTATTGTTGGTGTTTGCTAGTGTGAACTGAGCACCTTTTAAATATGGGTTATGCACTTGTTAGTGTAAAGTGACTATTTTGTTACTCCTATTAAAAGCTTCTATGTGATTGGCTTTCAATATAAATAAATTCATTTCTTACCACACCTAGAACCATACATATATAATGCTATGGACCTATGATGGCTGGTTAGAAGTTTATATTATTTACTAAATTTTATATATAAAGAGAGCACCCACCCTAAAATGTTGGCTCTTAATATCATAGTCCTGTGTCATGAATTCCTATAAATGATGTTTTAGTGACGTCATATGATGAGAGCTACCTTTCTATATATATATGAAAGACGAAGATTTGGTTTTAAATCCTCCTCGAGTTCGTTTGGATGGAAGAAGGGGATAATCACGATAAAGAAGCAAGCTAAAAGTTGTTTGGATGATTTTACGTTACTGAAAAATCAATGAAACGTTATTATTGGACTTTTAACCCGACAGAAGACTTTCTTAACGAAAAAAGTATATTTATAGATGGATTAAGGGAAGAGTCTTTGCCGTAAGTATGTTATAAAAGAGTTGCTCCTTAATGAGCAAGACTTTAGAACAAGCCATGTTCGTGAATCTGAAATACCAAACTCGAATTTTTGTTATGCATTATTTATAATCTTTTCAATTTTAACTGTAAACGAATATTCGAGATAGAATGATGTTTTTCTTAAATGAAATGAGTTGGTTCTGTCGATATTTACCCCTAACTTTTTATATTAACTTGTGACAATGAAGCGGATCTGCATACTTATTTTGTACCATCACAAAACGTTTAGATAGTTGCTCCACTAATGTATACTCATACTCGTATTAATTTGTTAGTAATGATGTGTTACTTTGTCATTCTGAATTATTTTTTTGAATGGTGAATTTCGCCGGAAACTTCGTGTCATGATTCGACAGCGAAAAGCCTATCATACGTTGTTTTAACCGGGTCCGCGGAAACTTTCGAAGTGAAAAGGTTTATTTTAAATGCCCGATTTTTGGGGGGGGGGGGGGGGGGGGGGGGGGGGGGGGATCCATACCCAAGGCTTGGACACAAGAACGAGTTTTTTGCAAAATTAGGCTAGTTTATTATATGTTTTATAAAAATAGGTTGGTTTTTTTTTACTTTGCAAATATGGGGTTGTTTTGTAGTTTGGTCCCACCATCACACACAATTATATAGTTTCAGAATTTTCACTTAAAACCTTTAACTAACAAATTATTTACTTTTTTGATATTTATTTATTGTTCAATTTACTTTATTGTTATTAATATTAATATTATCTTTTATATATATTAAAACAGCAACCTAAATTAGTAAAATGAGTAAATCTGAACCCTTCATTTAAATTTAACCTTATTTTTAAACCTTTGGATCAAGATGCTTACGTCATGTTCTATTCCACTTGAAATCAAGCCCCTTTTAGCCCTTGAACTTTCGCCTATTTTATCCATCTTTTGCACCTCCGTTCCTTTTTTTTTCCTTCTCATAAGATCCGTTCCTCTTTTTTCTCTTAAGATAAGTTTTCAATATCATATTCCTAAAATCAAATTTCTATATGGATTCTTACATTATATATAATGATCGGATCAAACATATTTAGATCAAACAAATTTTCCTAATTTTTATAATTATTATATGTATTCTCTAATAATATTATTAATTATTAGTATATATCAGATCACTTAATTTATTTTATAATTATATGTATAATTAGGTTTTTTTAATAACTTTAGACTAATTTGATTTTTGTGGTATTTTGCAGGGAAATTCGATTTACACATATTCAGGGACATATAGAGAGATGATTTTTGTACATCAAATAAAGATTTATTGCTTTGTAAATATTTGAGTTTATTAATATTTTAAACAAATCTTCTTCCCCAGATCTTCCAAGTAAATTGTTTATTGTTTTCTAATTGTTTATAGTTGTAAAAATTAAAAAGATTGTTCAAAATCATCATCAAGTAAGGAAATACTATAATTTCCATATCAACCAAAGTAAATACAATTTTATTTTGATCAGAATTTCATTTGATATATGATTTGGTTATATCATGTAAGTATGGTAATGATACTAATCTGCCTGTCATATTGCACCTAACTACCTTATACCTCTTTATAAATTTGACGAATGTTACTCTTTTCATATCACAATTCCTCTCATTTTCTTTTTTCAATTCACTTATACAATATCATGAAAAATCCAATTGTGTTTGATAGGGTGGCCGACCTTGATGCATCCAAGGAATCATGGAACATCCAGGTTAAGGTCGTTTTACTTTGAAAGCAAACGTATAAGTACAACCCAAAAATCATCTCCAACTTGGACATGATTTTAATTGATGAGAAGGTTTGCTACATTTATTTGTCCTATAAATTAAATTGTTTCTTTCACACTAATTTAAATGTCATTATAACGTGCAGGGCACTAAAATACAAGCCACAATTAAGAAGAATCTCATTCCAGCATTTGAGATTCTATTTGATGAAAGAGGCGTTAGAGAAATCCGTAACTTCGCCATCGCTTCCAATGAAGGAGATTACATGCTTGTGAATCATACGCATAAGATCAACTTCTACAAGACAACTACTGTTCGCGTCTCTGATGAATTTGTGGATATTGTGGATCCGTATACGTTTGTGTCAATCCCCGATTTGCTAAGCAACAACATTGATGCTCGCGTTGCATTCGGTACCTTCTAATTTATTATAATATTTAATCATATGTTGGTATTTGTTTAAAAAAAAAATCAAAGCAACATTTGACTGATACTAACTTTTTTCAACAATTAGATTTTCTTGGTCAAGTGGTCTCAGCAGAACCCATGCGAGTCATTATTGAGAAATCAATTGAAAAAAAATTAATGAATCTGGTTGCCAAGGATCAAAGGTACTACAAATATGTGTATTCTTACTGCTTATAACTTTTTACATTTTTATACTTATATGGTCTTGACCATTATGCATTTTTTTAATGGTACAAAGATTGCGTTTGCTTTGTGGGATACTTTTGCAATGAAGTTAAATACTTACATTGCGAATCATGAAACTGATACTTCTCCCATTATATTTATGCTATGTCTGGCTAAACTCAAAACTTGTGGAAGTAAGTCCATTTAATTAGTCATTAATATTTATCTAAATCAACACATTTACCATTTCCAATGAAATTATCTAAATCCCTTATTATTTGCAGATCATCCTCAGGTTAGTAATTGTCTATTTGGATCAAGGTTGTTCATAAATGATGACACACCTCAGATTTTGGCCTTCAAAGAAAGGTTTGTTTTGCTACCAGGATATTTTACGTGCTTGTATCTTACATTAGTTACGGTTTAACCCCCCTCATTTTGTATCGCTTCTATGTAATATGTCTATTGTTGATGGGCTAGTTGAGGATCCCACATAAGTGACACAACTTAAGTCTGGTACTGTTGTTTCCACTCCAAAAGAATACTACCTTCAACATGTGATCAGAAACATTGATGATATTCCCAACTATGTTAAGGTTCATGAAATACATACGTTAACGTTTTTGGTATATACCATGTACACATGAAATTTGTTTAATATTATCTCTTTTGAAACAATTTTAGAAGGAGGAGGAAGTTGGTTTAACCATTATTGCTACTATAATCTCTTTTGCCGTGGAGGAAGGATGGTATTCTTTTTATTGTCATGAACACTCAATAAAGGTGACTAAAAATGATGATGATAGTGACTCTCAACCTTTTAACTGTGAAAAATGTGGTGGAGTTTCGGATGTGTATGTGAAGTAAGTACTTTGTTAAATCTTTGGTGTGCATTGTTTATTTTCATCTATGTCACTCTTTATTTAATAACCTACAAAATATTATTTTAACATTTTTAGGGCCAGGGTAGTAGTTCGTCTTCAAGATGAAACTGGATCTTCCTCATTCATATTGTTTGATCGTTATATAAAAGATATGTTGTGTTGAGGAAAAAAATGGTTGGTGGATAAAATATCGAAGGTTTGACAAGTTATCTCCAAATTTATAGTCTTTTTTTAAATGATGCAATAAATCCCTGTATTGTAATACAGGATTAAGGCCGACAGAATATCCCTGATGAGTTCAACAACTTGGTCAATAGGAAATTTGTCTTCACAATTCAGATCTCCATGTTCAATATCGACAACGAATATCCCATATAAACTGTGCACAGGTTGACCGATGATGAAAGGGTACTTAATGCAGTGTTGAAAGCGTCTTCTGCTGATGAAGATAGTCATGATGCTGGGACTCGTGTTACCCAGCCAATTAAGGTCGATGTTTTTAATTATAATTATAGATGTTAAAAGTGTTAGTAAACTAAATTGTTAACAAGCCTTGCTTTACATTATGTATAGGACAATGAAACTTCAATTCATGGTGATAATGCCGACGTTATTGATCTTGAATCTGTAACTCCATCAAACATTTGGGGAAAGCGTACTATTGAGATTGTTGAAGCGACTGACTCTTTCGAGTGTTCTTCATCCAAACCTGGTGGTGGTGGTGCTGATTTTGTTACGTTGAAGATCCCTAGGATGGAAAAACTGTAGTAATGTGATGCCATCTGTCATCATCTACACTTAATTTTCATTTCATGTTTGAACTATCTGTCTTTTAATAATTGTGTAGCACTTTTGATTGTTGCTATACGGCTTGATAACTCAAGTCAGTTTTTTTCCAGATTTTAATGTGCCTTTAATTTGGGATTGACACGATGTTCGTGTCAAAGGACCTTTAATATAATAAGAGATAAACACGATTTTTTCGTGATATTAGGTATTTTATTTTGTAATACGCTATTCGTAGCATCTGTTATTTGTTTAGTTATTTTTTTGATATTTAACGGAACTATATACCCTGCATATGTGAAATTGACATATCTGACATTCATTAATAAACATATAGAATTCTGGAAAAAAGATCTTCAAGCAATATCTGCATACTACCAAATACCAAGCTTACAGGTAAACCTTCTATCTTTAGAGCCCCTTTACATGGTTTATTTGACCGAATAAAAATACTACAACAAATCATGACATCTTTTATTTAAAGTACAATAAAACCAAAAGATAATATATGAGCCTCTTAACAAAATTGCATGTTATACAAAATTACAGGTTCCTAGCAACTATGACAGTAGAAAATTGATCAAAATATTACAACAACAAGTAATATGTTGTAGCAGTTTCCACCAGAGCCGGCCTTGGCTATGGGCAGTCTGGGCGACAGCCCTGAGCAACAAGAAACTTAGGGGCATACAATTTTGAGGTCCATCGCAACAAGATCTGAGCTTTTCCGAACTTGTTTTGAGTAGTTATTATATAAATTTGGATGATTGAGTATAACTAAATAATGTTTTATAGGAAATGAAGTATAAAATAAAGTGAAACTTAAAGTTACATTTTAATGGAGTTTTGAAGCAGAGGAACAAGTCAACAAGAGAGGAAGAAGACGAACAGTAACACATTTTTTTTCATTTTATTTCTATAAAACCCCTACAATAATTTAAAAGTATAATATGAGTCCCTAAACTATAAAGACATTAACTATGCAGCTTTCTAACTTTCTCAGTTGGCTATTAAATAAAGGTTTTGATCGTTTATCTTACATTTGTAACCATTGGTCCATATATTAACATGGTAGTTTATCTTACATTTGTAGTTTTTTTTTCTTTGAACGTTACATTTGTAATTTTGATTTTGGTTAGTTGTCTATTAAATAAACGTTTTAATACTGTAATTGCTTAAGACTATAGACTTTTGTTAACATTTTACTAGCATTGTAGCCGCGCGATGCGGTGGTGGTCGTGACGACGACGGTGTGGTGGTGGAGGCGAGTGTTGGTGGTGGATGCGACGTCGAGTGCCGTAGATAATTCATATAAAAGTAATTGATTTAAAAGGTTAATAAAGATATTTTAGAAAAATAAAGGATTGATAGTGTAATTTAATTATTAATGTTAAGAGAATAGTGTATGTGAAAATATTCTAAAGGGTTGTAGCCTTGTAAGTGAAAATATTACATAGGAGGGCATTTTAGACATTTTCACCCATGTAACTTTCAACATGGGGGTATTTTCTTTAATATAGAGTATATATTACATGTAAAATTAGCATTCGTAATTCATCATCATTCATGATACAAAATTACTTCGTATTACATATTTATAAAATGGAACATGTCATCCGTGAGACGAGTCAAACCCTTAGCTCAATTATATTTCAACCTTGAAATTAACTTTTGTTTTAGATCTTTAAATTATAACTTTATAATCTTTACTTAACAAATATCAACATGAAAATGAATTTTATACTTTAGATAGGTCCAATTTCCAAACACCTAAATATAGTATTTTATACTTTAGATAGGTCCAATTTCCAAACACCTAAATATAGTGTTTCATTGCTTTTCAAAATTTATTACGGGCATAATTTGGCAGCTAAGCCCTGAGCATCGGAAAATCCAGGACCGGCACTGGTTTCCACTACTTTTAAAGTCACGTTTGAAATCCTATTAAACGAACCCCAACTACTGTCTGAAACATACATAGTCAATGCATTCACCATGTTATCGAGCCAGGTATCTTTCTCTTCTTCTTTACTACGATGTAAACAAAATACTTTTGGAAGGATGGTCACGTTATACTACATGTATGGTTAACGTTGAAAATCGGATAGGTCAACAACTGTCCTATCATGATTACATCCTACAAGCCATCTAATGCACAAATATGGTTCAAAATCAATCAATTTTGGTAGAATGTATACACGCAAAAAAGGAATCGACGATTTTCAATATGCACCTTAAGTTTGACTTTTACAAAACTCATTAAATATATAGCCCTCTTATTTAAAGTTGAACTTTTAAAAATTTTAAAATCTCCTATTTATTTTCTCCATTTTAACAATATCCTCCTAATGTGAACTCTTCCTAATTTGTAATATCTTAATACTAACCAATTAACAATTAAACTCAGCAACAATCTACATTAAATACATATATATCTATGTTTGTATAAGATTTCTTTCTTTTTAATATATATTCTCTCCATTTTAACAATATCTTCGTAATGTGAACTCTTCCTAATTTGTAATTTCCTTATACAACCAATTAACAATTAAAGCCAACAACAAACTACATTAAATACATACTAGCCTTGTACCCATGCGATGCGGCGGGGCATAGGAAAAAAACACTCGCGGTACCCGCGCGATTACTGGATCACTGTAACTATAGCTATGCGTGTTTTACTATTTTAGACGGTGGAGACGACAGCGGTTTTGGGGGGCGATGGCTATGTGTGTTTTAGAGGGAGGCGGTTCTGAGGGGATGTATGTGTGTGTTTTGTTCTGGGGGGATGTATGTGTTTTTTGGTATAATATGTGAGCAGCTTCAGGGGAAGGGCGTAAGGTTTTCTTAAGGGTATTTTCGATATTTCACGATTAAAGTGTTTGGTGGTAGTGTAAATTAAAAGGGTAAAATAGAGAATTTAAAGGTAGAGTGTTTAATTTGGAGAGGGGTAGTTTGTTTATATAGGGAGTATAGATATATCTATGTTTATATAAGATTTTTTTTCTTTTTACTATATATGTTGCACACAACACAGAAACCCGTATAAGCATCAACACACAATAAACCAAACTTATGGAGAAGAGTAACAATTCATCTACTTCAAGAAAAAGAAAAGCTCAACAACCTGTCACAAACAATCATGTTTTACCCATCAACGCTTCCTTCAATCCCAACCAAATGGTTACGAGACCATTAACCCGTTTTTTTGTACCTGAAAATTGTAAACGTGTTGCGTCAAACTTCCAAAACACTCCAACCAAAATGACCGGAAACAATGGAACCAACACATTTTATAGTTACTCCATCCAAGGTATACTATCCTATGTTTGTTATTGAATGACTTATACATTTTCTTGACTAATTCTTGCGTTGTACTACCCTCATTCAACAAATATAAACTCAGATATTATTATGCATAAACTCAGATATTTATTATGCATATACATCTTCTGATAGATACCAGTCAAGTGGTAACAACCCTAAATCTAAGGAAAGTAAAAAAAGAGGCAGACCCCCTTCTACGAAAAAGAAAATACAAATATGTCTACCTTCAACTTCATATACTGATAATGAAGAAATGACTAACAAGAGGAGTAAATATGAGGGAATAAGCAAAGGTATTAACTTCCTATAACTACTTTTGTTGTCGTTGCAATTAATAATACGTGTTTACACTCTAGCATTTCCATCTTCTTGCATATCTAATTTCAGAGCTTTTTTTAATTGTCTTAAGATATTCAGGCGACGCAGTATATGTTTGCTCAGTATGTAAAGCTAAAGTGTGGCTTGCAGAAGCCATGAGAAATAATAAAGATTTGATCAAAACATATTATTCCATTTGTTGTTACAATGGAAAAGTTGAATTACCAAATCTGATCCATCCACCTCAGTTGTTGGTTGACTTATATAGTGGAGTTTCTGAAAAAATTCAAAACTTTATCCAGAATGTACGTCGATACAATATGATGTTCGCATTTACGTCTATGGCTGGTAAGATAGATCACACCATTAACTCTGGAGGCGCTCCTTATGTTTTTCGAATGCATAGCCAGAATTATCATGTTGGAGGCAGCTTACTACCAGAGGAGGGAGACAAACCAAAATTTTGCCAGTTGTACATATATGATACAGAGCATGAGGCCGAAAACAGATTCAACGCATACGAGTATGTGAATAAATACCCACTATCGTATAATTATAGTAGCTTCATATTGTTATTTTTAATTGTACTACCTACAACGTATATTAATCTTTTCGTTTTTGTCATAATGTAGCTCCAAAAAGAGAAAGACCTCATTAGATAACACCATGGCAAATCCACATTCTCTCGAGTTCTGGACTGTTCACGAATTGATGGGCTTATTGGATTTCATAAACCCATTAGTTAAGCAATTTAGAATGGCACGTGATCGATTTAGCTCAGATCCAACAGAGCTTATTAGAATTAAACTGAAGGGAGATAGAGCAAAGGATGGTAGGCAGTATAATCTTCCAACTGCAAGTGAGGTTGCAGCTATCATTGTAGGTGACATTGACGGCTGTGATTCAAGAGACGTAGTTTTGGAAACAAAAAGTAACCAGCCCAAACGATTAATGAGTTGCATCCTCAGTATCTAGTACTCCAATATCCATTATTGTTCCCTTATGTTGAGGATGGATACCGACCAGATATACTACGTCGTGGAGTTGAAGATCCAGAAGAAAAGGGCCAAATAAAGTTGACGATGCGAGAGTTTGCTGCTTATCGTATACAACAGAGAACTAATGAAACATCGTTGATATTGCATGGGAGGAAACTCTTTCAGCAATTTGTGGTTGATATCTATACAATGGTTGAAAATGATCACCTAAATTATGTAAGGTTCAACCAGCCATCATTGCGCGTTACAACTTATGGAAACTTGGCCGAGGCTGATCAAGCTGGAGTTGAAGATGCCTCTATGATAGGAAGCCGTATCATTCTCCCAACTTCTTTTATAGGTGGTAGCCGTTACATGCAGCAGAATTACTTAGATGCAATGACTCTGGTGAAGTGGTTTGGATATCCGGATCTTTTTTTGACCTTTACTTGCAATCCTAAGTGGCCAGAAGTCATTAGATTTGTTGAATCTGAAAATCTTAAACCAGAAGACAGGCCGGATATTTTGACAATAATATTCAAAATAAAACTTGATTCATTAATCAGCCGTCTGAGAGAAGAACAAATTCGTCGGAGGTATTACACTTACATATTTACCATCTTAATGTGTTGATAACAATATGCGTTAACCCCACTTACTTAATTGGCTCACAGTTGTATATACCATTGAGTTCCAGAAGCGGGGGCTTCCACATTGCCACGTATGTCTCTTTTTGGAAAAAAATTCAAAACTTCCAAATCCAGAAGACATAGACCGTTTGATATGTGCTAAGTTATCTGACAAGGAGCTTGAACCTGCTTTATATCAAATTGTTTGTGACAACATGATTCATGGACCCTGTGGAACCATTTATGCCGTGTATGAAAAAAGGAAAATGCTCTAAACACTTTCCAAAGGACTTTACTCATGATTTTGTGTTTGAGAATGTGTGTGAAACCAGATAGAATTCTAAGAGAACTCGTAACAACGGAATCCAGAACCAAGGCCCATTAACTGCCTTTATGGCAATTAAATTCAGACTTTGTAATATTGGCAAAATTAGTCCCTAGCTCGACCCCAGCCAGGGGCTCTGCCTCTTGGACCCCGCTCCCGGGGGCGCTGCCCCCGGACCCCCGTTCCTTAGGGGCTTCGTCCCTAAGATCATAATAAATTCATATAAGCGTGCTCTCCGCACCACCAAACTTATATGATGTATTATTATGACTTAAATAAATAGTTAACCCAATTACACTAAAATACCAACAATCCTCTCCTATTTTAGTGTAATCCTTGATTAACTAAAAAGTATCTCAAACATTCAAACTTTTGCATAAATGAAATGTCGTGACGATTGAATTTCACATTAGTACATTACACATTCCATATATTCGAATACCAGGGTGTCGCTAAGGATTGAACCCTGGGAACTCATTGTGAATACACGAAGATAATGTACACAAAAGTTTACATACATAGTAGTTCTATCTTGACATATGTTTTACTAGCCTATGTCCCTATCCTTCATAAGCATGTCAAAGCCAAGTCCCAGCTTCTTGAAGCGGCTAAACTTCATGCTCACATAGGTAGCTCCTCTAATCTTGCACCTGCATATGCAATTTGTCAAAAGAGCTATTAAGAATATAAACATTCAACCTCCTTAACTTGCAGGTCTGAACACATACCTTGGGATGTATACTCTCATGTGTTCCAATCTCTAAATATTAAGCCTTCCACATTGAATTCAGCATCTAGCGTCATACTAGATGGGATTTGGGTATCTTAATATCAGAGATTTCTGGCGGACTTTAATCCCATCCCCATAGTCGATTTATGCACGAGATCTCTACTTAACCCTTTGGTCAAATGATCAGCTAAATTCTGTTGTGTTTTCACAAACACCATCGATATCACACCTTCCGTGATTAATTCACGTACCATGCTATGTCTAACACCCAAATGTCTAGACTTACCATTATACACTTGACTATATGCCTTAGCCAACGTGGCTTGACTATCACATCTGATAGATATTGATGATATCAGTTTAGGCCACAATGGAATTTCATAAATTAAATTCTTTAGCCATTCAGCTTCTTTACCAGCTACTGCTAATGCTACAAATTCAGATTCCATTGTTGAATTAGTGATGCAAGTTTGTTTCTTCGATGCCCAGCAAATAGCACCACCTCCAAGTAAGAATACCCAGCCACTAATAGAAGAATGATCTTCCACATTGGTAATCCAACTTGCATCTGAATAACCCTCAAGCACAGAAGGAAACCCAGAATAAGTCAAACCATAATGCATGGTTCCTTTCAAGTACTTAAATACTCGATGAATCGCTTTCCAATGAATCAGACTTGGATTATGAGTATATCTACTCAATTTTCCTACAGCAAAGGCTATATCAGGCCTAGTACTAGTCATGGCATACATGAGAGATCCAATAGCCTTTGAATATTCAAGTTGATTCACTGCAACACCCTTATTAGGCACAAGTTTGATGCTAGGGTCCATTGGAGTACCTATTGGAGAACAATCTTTGACATTGAATTTCTCCAACATTTTCTCAATATAATGAGATTGAGAAATAGAAATTCCATGTTCCCCACATATGATCTTAATCCCAAGAATCACATCAGCCCCCCCCCATGTCTTTCATATCAAACTTTGATGACAAAAATCCTTTAGTTTTATCAACTTGATCTTGGTCAATACCAGAGATCAACATGTCATCAACATATAAACAAATTATAACTCCTTTACCAGAAGAGTTAAATCTGCTATAGACAGATTTGTCTGCTTGGTTTAATGCAAAACTGTTAGACAACACAACCTCATCAAACTTCTGATGCCACTGTTTAGGGGCTTGCTTCAGACCATAAAGAGACTTCACCAATTTACAAACCTTATGCTCATTACCAGGCATGACAAAACCTTCAGGTTGTTTCATGTAAATCTCTTCATCCAATTCACCATTCAGAAAAGCAGTTTTCACATCCATTTGGTGAATTACAAGATTATGTATAGCGGCAAGGGCTAACAATAATCTAATGGTGGTAATCCTAGCAACAGGAGCATAGGTGTCAAAGAAATCAATATCTTTCTTTTGCCTAAAGCCTTGGATAACCAATCTAGCTTTATACTTATCTATGCTACCATCCACCTTCATCTTCTTTTTGAAGATCCATTTACTACCCAATGGTTCACACCCAAGTGGTAAATTAGCCAATTTCCAAGTCTTATTGTGCATGATAGAGTCAATTTCATCCTGAATTGCCTCTTTCCAAAATGCAGCATCCCTTGAAGCCATAACTTTACTATAGGTCTTTGGATCATCATCAACATTGAAACAATATGGATATTGAAAGTGAATTTCATCCCTTGATCCTTCAACCAAATATAGTTGGAAATCATCACCATAAGACTTGGGTTTTCTTGCCCTTTCACTCCTCCTAGGCTCAGGAGATGTCTCAGTCACTTGGTCAGATGTACCAGTGTTACTAGAACTTGCAATCATGTCTGCATGTCTTGGCAAAGACGTGAATCTATCCTCATTGCCAAAATCAGCATCCCTTGACTCTACAATAGAATGCACAGATACATAGTCATTAGGTTCTATGACATGAAACCTATAGCAGACAGAATTCTCAGGATAGCCAATGAAAACACAGTCTATACCTCTTTGACCAACATTATTGATCATAGGGTCAATCAGTCTCACCACAGCTCTACAACCCCAAACTCTGAGATAACTCAGTGTTGGAATCTTTTTATGCCAAAGCTCATAAGGGGTCATCTTACTCTTTTTATTAGGAACTCTATTCAAAATATAACAGGCTGTCAACATAGCCTCACCCCAAAATCCCTCGCTTAGGCAAGAATAGCACAACATGGAATTAACCATTTCTTTTAATTTCCTATTCTTTCTCTCAGATACACCATTTTGCTGTGGTGTATATGGAGCAGTGGTTTGATGTACTATTCCAGTGGATTGGAAGTACACTGGATCATAATACTCACCTCCCCTATTAGTGCGAAGAGTTTTAATCTTCACACCATGATAAAGTTCTACCTCTTCCTTATAAATTTTAAATTTATCAAGAGCTTCATCTTTTGTATGACACAAGTAAACATAGCAATATCTAGTAGCATCATCAATAAAAGTAACCACATACTTTATATTTCCAAGTGATAGAGCTGAATGAAAATCACACAAGTCACTGTGCACAAGTTCTAATACCTATGTATTTCTAATAATGTTTTTAGTGAAAGGTTGTCTGGTGATCTTAGTCAACATGCAAGTTTTATACTTTTCACTACCAACATCAAAAGAAGGTATTAGACACATTTTCGACATGTCAATTAATCTCTTATAATGTACATGTCCTAGTCTAGCATGCCATAATTCCGATTTCTTAAAACTATTGCTAGAACTAGTAGAAGCCATGCAAACAGAATTATTAACAAATGAAACATCCAAATTCAACTTAAACATGCCATTCAAATATCCAAAGCCAATAAAGGTTCCATGTCTTGACAAGATATACTTGTCGCTTTCAATGACCTGCTTGTATCCACAATTATTTAATACAATACCAGACACTAAGTTCTTACGAATTCCAGGTACATACAAGACATTATTTAACAGTAAGGAGTTTCCAGAAGTAAATACTAATCGAACAGATCCTATTCCTTTAATAGGTTTAGTAGCAACATTGCCCATCTTCAGTAAAGATCCATCTTCAATTGGTTTAAAGTCCTTGAACCATCGAAGATCTTTGCAAACATGACATGTTGCTCCTAAATCTGTCCACCATGAAATGTCATCATCTTGCACATAAAATGCTTCAGAGATTATTGATACATAATAAAATTCTCAATAGAATGATCACATGGTACCAAAAACGAACCTGCTTGGTTTTCTAGATCCTTGGATCCACTTGTACCAGCATCGTTTTTCCCTTTTTCTTTTACCCTTACCAGACCTGCATTCACGCTTCAAGTGTCCAGGTTTCCCACACTTCCAACAGGCCAGTTTTGGTTTCTTATCAGAACCTTTGTTGTTATTGCCTTGAGATTTTCGTTTCCCTTTACCAGCCTTGGAGGTTTCACCCTCCTCCATCATGTTCACAGAAGAACCAACCATGGTTTTAGCACCACCAACAGATGCCTTTTCCATATCACGTATGGATTGTTCAATTTGGAAACAACTTCCAAGTTGAACCATATTCATATCCTCTTTCTTATGTTTCAGATTATTTTTAAAATCTTTCCAAGAGGGGGGCAGTTTGTCAATCACACTACAAATAGAAATTGATTCATCCATTTTGATACCATATAGTGCCAACTGTCCTAGCATCCTTTGCAATTCATGATATTGTTCCATGACAGGCCTAGTATCTACCATCTTATAATTAATGAAATTACTAACAATGAATTTTTTACTAGACACATCTTCTGCCATGTATTTGGCTTCAAGGGAATCCCATAATTCTTTTGTAGACTCTACGTTTTAATAAACATCAAACAAGGAATCAGACATACCGTTAAGAATATGACCACGACAGATGTAGTCAGAGTTTTCCCCTTTGAACGAGCGCGAGTTTGTTCCAGGGTTTCATTCTCAATGGCCTCGGGGCATGGGGTACTCAGATTATAGACCACTTTCAAATTCGTCAGATAGAAGTGCATCTTTTTCTGCCAGCGACGAAATTCCTGCCCAGTAAACTTGTCCAATTTCTCAAAGGGTTTCATCATATCCTTCCCAGATTCGTTGTTCGTCATCTTCGATATTTGATTCAATCTTTGTTGGGAATATGCAGTAAACAACGAATAAAACCGGATATAAATCAATCACTAAAGGCGCGATTCGCTTTCCGATTGAATCAATTCGGTGGTTCATCCCAAATTATTCAACTAGAAACAATCAGTGATTAAGAACGTTTTGTATGATTTTGTGTTTGAGAGTGTGTGTGAAACCAGATAGAATTCTAAGAGAATTCGTAACAACGGAATCCAGAACCAAGGCCCATTAACTGCCTTTATGGCAGTTAAATTCGACTTTGCAATATTGGCAAAATTAGTCCCTAGCTCGACCCCAGCCAAGGGACAGAGCTCCCGGGGGCGTTGCCCCAGGACCCCGTTCCTTAGGGGCTTCGCCCCTAAAATCATAATAAATTCATATAAGCGTGCTCTCCACACCACTAAACTTATATGATGTATTATTATGACTTAAATAAATAGTTAACCTAATTACACTAAAATACCAACATAGTGATTAAAATATATGCCGGACTGGTCTGCAACGGTTTCAATAACAATGGTATTCGTCTTGAAAATTCCCATTTGGAATCTGGTATAATTTTTCGGAAAATCATTTTTTATACTGCGGTCTCAAATCCCGTGAATCAACAAAAGTAGGTTTGGTGCCGGACCTATCTGGAATTTAGTATGTACCACTTCGCAGTACCGTACTTGATGACACCATTTAACAAACGGGACTTGGGAAATTATGTTTATCCCTAACATTCATAAGTATAACAGAATGTTATGTATAAAAAGGTTATATATTACTCGTATTTTTTTGTGGGTTCTGTAATTAAGAAATATAAAAGCATGATAAGTTTTAATAAGTTAAGATAGTAATTAAATGATATAGTTGCAACAAATGGTTCTCTTTGTTTCAAAAATGCCATTATTAGTTTAAAAAAAAAATGTAAGAAACTAAAGATTGATGTTAGAAAGTCGAAGGAAATGGATCGTGGATACAGTCACCAACGAGACACAATTCTTACCGAAATTAAACATCTTGTGAAAGATCCTGTGCAACAAGACATAAATGGTATCGAAAGGAACAGATCTGAGTCGGTTACGTCCTTGAAAGAACTAGAACACAGAGAAGAACTTGGATCTAAGGCAAAAATCTAGGATAAAACGGGCAATTAATGGAGATGAAAATTATAAGTACTTCCATGTTGTCATTAATTGGAGACGACGACAACAAGCAATTAGAGACATTCATGTTGATGGTAAGTGGGCAAAGAATCCGGGTGATAAAGAATGAGTTCTACAAGTTCTACTCTATGAAATTCAGCTACTTCGAAGGAGCAAATTTTTTCCTAAACAAGAATGATTTTCAACAACTCTCCGGTGACCAGTGCTCATACATTGAATTGGATGTTACTATGGAAGAAATTAAAAATGTTGTGTGGAGTTGTGGCTTGGAAAAATCTCCAGGACCTGATGGTATTACGTTTGATTTTATTAAAAACGATTTTGGAATCTCTTGCAGCAGGATGTTTTTAATTCAGTTGCCGAGTTTTTTCGTACCTGCTATATCCCAAAGGGTTGTAATCACTATAAAAAAATGCCTTTTAGTGACACAAAAAAAGTGTCACTAAATATCATAGAAGTGTCACTAAAACCATCATAGGTAATGGGTGACACAAAAAAGAGTGTCACTAGTACCGCTGCCACTAAAACCCTTTAGTGACGCTTCCGAGTTTTGTCACTACATACCTTCAATACTTAAGTGGCACTTTTATTTATTTATGACGCAATAGCCCACTTGGATTTTGCAACACAAAATTTGTGTCACTGTATATATGACAATCAAACCATTATACCGGAATTAGTGACACTTGATTAAGCTACTAATAATAACACTGATTTGTTATTTTGGTTAGTGAAAATAAACAATAATCTGACAATATGAGAAATCAAAAGTAAAACTTCATTACTAGGCATAAGACAAGAGTTACATTTTCTTCTGATACTTTCTAAACCAAAAGTTAAATACAACTACAAAATGACTCCACTAGACTATCAAAATAATCATCATGTAATTTACTCGAACTTTGAAGCATATGAACCACTTCTACAAATCTATAGTTGAAATACATAGACTTCATTCTTTCTTGAAATAATAACTAGCAATTTCCTGCACAAGCCGACGTAAAGTTTTAGACATTCATAAGAAGTTAGTAATATAAGGATGTTTTGAAATTTACAAGATTGAAGGATCAAAATTAATGTAAACAAAAGTCCTAAATTCTGCTTTCTTTTATCAATCCTATCACATCAACAGTAGGTATCGATTCAAAGTTTCCACCAAATTTTTTTTCAATTTCCAAATAGTCCTGGTAATAGAGAGAACACCTAAAGACTCAGACTCGTATCAAAAGATCAAGTATTTAAGAACTTGATGATTACCTAAAAGAATTTGATGGAGAATATGTTCCATTTAAAAAGAGATACAAGCAGAACTCAATCTCATCCTTATGAAACTCACTAAGGTAGACAAGAATCAACCGACAAAAGTATCACCTAAGAAATACTTGAAAACGAAACAAAATAAATCAAGGGCGTATCACAATTGAACACGCACCTTCAATAACAACAATATTGCAAGGAATGGGAAAACAAAAACAAATACCTTTGAGGCTCCCATGAACTGGTAGGTAAATATATACACACATCTATTTATAAGCCTTTTCGTAACCAACAATATGTATAAGGATAAATCTGTAGTAATAGACAAAATCAACCAATACCCAAAGAAAATTAAATCAAAGTAACCAACAATATGTATAAATCTGTAGTAATAGACAAAATCAACCAATACCCAAAGAAAATTAAATCAAAAACTACTTCAAGGATGGTGATTTACAACATCAATCTTTGCAAAAGTAATAATCAAATATTAATTATTAATAGAGTTGGAAGGACTAACCATGATTGCTATCACGTATGAGCAGTCAGATTGCATTTTATATTTAAACCATTAATGATAACTGAAATTGCAATGGTTAGTAAAACATAGAAATACACATCCACTACCATGATTGATATTACACAAAAATTAACAATAAAAAGAACCCCTTAATAAATAGATGATAAATAAAGTAAAATATCAATATAACTAAGCAGTTAAAGGAGCATAAACATTCACCTATTACAAGGTTGAGGGCCCTCTATGACTCAATTGTAAGTTTGATATTCAATTGCAGAACCAACTTGAATATGTGTGACTAACAACTTGTGATTACGTACCCCCAATATTATTTTGAGTTTAGATGGGGGGAAATAAAAGAAACGAAATGGTTGCCATTATTTTAGATCTATAGATGGGCGATTCAAAATTTTAAGATGGAAACCCTTGAAAATGGCCGCCATCTTTTTAAGATTTTAGATGAGGCGCGGATCTGAAAATTAGAAATAGGCCGCCAATTTGGTTTTTAGTTTTGATAGGAAAACCTAAAAGAGTATCAGGGATAGTAAATTGATTCATAAAAAGGTTTTATTCTAAAAGAAATATACTCGTAATAGAGTAGGCACTAGTACATATAAAATAAATAAAAAGAAATGGATTTAGTGGCAAAAATAACTGATGTGCCACAAATGTTAGTGACATGTAATGACACATATGGAACAGTGTCACTAATGGTTAATATCTTTTGTGGCATAAATAAAAGTGTTATTAAAAACCAACCTATAGTGACACATAACTCATCTGCCATAAAAACTTTGTGCCACTAAAATGTACTTTTTTTTTAGTGAATGCTTCTTTTATCTCTCTCATCCCGAAGGTCGATTCGCCAACGACGGTTGCTAAATTTAGGCCTACTAGTCTCATCGGTGTTTAATGTAAAATTATAGCAAAAGTTCTAGCCGATCGACTATCTAAGGTTATCCATCACATCATTAGCCCATCCCGAACAGCGTATGTTAAAAACCATCAAATCTTGGATGGTCCTCTTTTATTGGATGAAGTCATTGAATGGTACAAAAGGAAGAAGCTCAAATTAACTCATGTTGTTCAAGATCGACTTTGCCAAAGCATATGACTCTCTCTCTCTCTTGGAGCTATCTTCTAAAAATCCTTGATGTCATGGGATTTGGCTAGAAATGGATCAGGTGGATTAGGGGATGCCTGTACTCGGCTCGGGCTTCGGTTCTTATAAACGGCAGCCCAACGGACGAATTTGACATTAGAAGAGGTTTTCACCAAGGTGACCCAATGGCACCTTTTCTTTTCATTATCGCAATGGAAGGACTTCATGTAGCTATTAACAATTTGGTCAAAAATAGATTTCTCACAAGTGCCAAGGTTGGTAATTTATCTAGTATATCTCATCTTTTTAATTTATGCCGACGATGTTATATTGTTAAGCGATTGGAATATTTCTAATGCGGAAGTGATCAGATCAGCTTTGAAATCATTTTATGTGGTATCGGGTTTGAAATTTAACTTTCATAAGTCTTCCCTCTTTGGAGTAGGGGTTTCAAATATCGTGGCAGTAGTACCTGGTCTCGTATGTGCTCGACTCTTAAGTTGGTCCATAAAACTAGTTCTATCCCGTCTGATGTTATCCATCGCAAAATTGGAAATGGAATGACTACTAAATTTTGGTTGAATGAATGGCTGAGTGGAGGTAAACTTGCGACCAGATTCCCTAGGTTGTTTGCTTTGGAACAGACGAAAGAATGTAAGGTTTCTGAAAAAAATACATGATGACGGGTTTTCTTAGTCCTGCAGAAGGGACATTAGAGGCGGCAGAGAGGAAGTAGACTTCACAAATCTGGTGCCTCTTCTCGAAAAAATTCATTTTAGTGATTCTCGTGACGGTTGGGCATGGAATTATCGCGGCGTGAAATCCTTCAAAGTTTGTAATCTTCGTCGGGCTCTTGATAGTATCCTACTCCTTTCTGATGACATAAATACTACCTGGAATCCTTTCATTCCTAAAAAGGTTAATATATTTATTTGGCGATTACTAAGGGATCGGTTACCTAAAAAGATCAATTTGGCGACTCGGAAGATAAATAACAAAGCCCTTAGCTGTGTGGTTTATGCAGCAGGCCTAGACATGGTTGCACACACTTTTTGTTTTTGCTGTTGGAACTACGTTAAATGTTACCGTCACTGATCGTTTATCATTCGTGATATGATAGTTGACGATAACTGAAATCTCTATGTCTAGTAAATATACGATGGACATATTTACTCTTAAAGACATATTATAGGGTTTCTCATTAGATGACTATAACTACGGGGACTTATATTGCACATACTAAACACTAAGGGCTGAAGTTGTAAATGCCCTCTCTATAAATAAAGAGCCATGTACAACATTTCAAAATCTAATCTTCTACCTTATTTCTTGTGTGTGTGTGTGCTCTCTCCCTCTCTAATCCTATTATCAATCAATCATCTCGTTTTGGAAACCTGACAATCAGATGATAAACATTCTTGCTCTCACATGGTCCTTTGGATCGTCAGGTACATATTATTATTAACATGTTTTCATCATATATACAATATAAATCATATTAATTCCAACATGTGGTATCATGAGCCAAATGTTTTTTCACCGATCTAATGATTTGTATTGTTTTTAAAAGGGAGGTGATCTGTACACCACCTGATTTTGACAATACACCACCAAACATGCTATATAGTATTGTACTGTACAACACTCTAAAGCACATTTGATGGTGTACAGTCAAAAACAGGTGGTGTACAGATCATCTCCCTTTTTAAAATGACCGAAAATATGTTTTTTTTTGTTCTTCTTTTTTAAAAAATATGAGATTAATGGATCGTGAGATTCATTTTGATTCTCCCTTTTCCATATTGCCGTAAAAAAAATGAAATCCAAACATGTGAAAGCCGCGCATAATATAAAACTATAACAATGAAATCCTTTTATCACTTTGGATCTTTTTTTTAGTGATCCAGTATCCATTCGACCAAACATGTAAAAACGAACAATGTTTTTTTTTTGGTTTGCGGCCGATCAAAAGCAATGCGATATATACATGTATAATAATTGGAGAAAATATGATTTCATATGGATCTATTGTTTTGTTCCATAATTTCTTCGGAAATATATTTGGAACAAAATTCTATGTTACATAATTATTTTTTTCGGAAATAAATATTATGGAACAAATAACTTCATGAACATGTTCTCCGTAATCTTATAAAAAAAAATACTTATCTAATTGAGTTTTGTTAGAATGTGGAGAGAAGAGTTGAGAGAGAATGAGGAGTAATTCTATTAATGAGGGATGCATAGGGTTACAATATAGTCTGATATTTATAGGCTTCTAGAGAACATTCTAGAATAGATACAATTACATAAATATAGGAGTGAATATCCATACTATATTTAATATTATAATACTCCCCCTTGGATATTCACACTTTATTATAAGAAAATATGGTTTTTGCTACCTCATTAAAAACCTTACCAAGAAAAACCCAGTGGGATAAAAACTCGGTGAATGAAAAAAGAGTGCAGCGCGTATAATACTCCCCCTCATTTGAATATCCATCTTCAAAATATCGAATATTGATCTTGTATATAAATGATTCAATAATTTGCCAAATTATTGCTCAATCAGCTTTGATGAAAATTGATTGTGTCACCGTCTTGTTGATCATATGTTGAGATTGACTCTATAATCGTTTGAGCTTGATCTATATACACCACATTATCTTCAAATAATGGCCAATATTGCGAACACATTCTTCTTGGACATTTTCATCATTGATCTTTGACCATGATCATCTTCATAGCTTGACGATATAGTTGTTGATGATTGCTTAATCTCTATAAAATTTGTAGTGTCACCATTTGTGAATAACTAAATTGTTTGTGACTATACATTGAGCAGATGAGACAAATACGTAGCATCAACATATTCAATCTTCTTTGCAAGTGAACTATTTTATCTCATGTATTGAAGTATGTCTTCAGTTTTATCCACCGATAGCTTGTTGATTCGGAGTCATTTATTGGTAATACATTTGTAGAATGATGTAATATCGGGGATATGTAATACATTTTATGGTTCGATAACCGATAATACCTTAATAAGTAAGTTTTGCCAATATTGAAACTCTTTGACATTTCGTCAATATACTTTCATAAATGGACAAAAGTCTCATTCAATTTATGCTCGATTTTTCGAGATAATACAACACTAAGTTGTAGTATATCCATCTCTTCATGAGATTCAGTTATATGAATTTTGACATCCATTCATTAATTATTTATAAATCTCCTCCTTAGATGTCGAATTTGCAATTGATGATATTGCATATAGACAATTGTGCCATACACATATTCTGTTTGGCCATATAATGACATAATAATATTGTTCATAAGAACTATTCATACATTTGTTGATCATCAAAATATGATTCATGCTCTGAGCATTTTAAATCTATGTGAAACTTTAAGCCATTTGCGGGCTCTAATGATAGCAAGGAGATACAAATAACTATTTGTATATCACGGTATTCAAATAATATGATCAACCATGAGAGAAATAAATTAGGTCTTTGCGAAAATTCATTGTAGCATCAATTGCGCCATATACGTCAATATATCAATTTCTCATTTCGCTTTAGCAAAGACCGGCTTATATAGAGTATGCTACACATTCTTATGTATGGACTTCATGTCCATAGTTTCGTGCACGATAAGAGGCTTTAAATATCTTATAGCATTATTCGTATTGCTATTTTAGCCTACGTATCTCAATTTTTGCACCTCATAGCATATATGCTCTTAAAATTTGCACGCATAGTATTTAGCGCCAAATAATATACATAATTGTTGTCGACATCAATCTTATTTCGATTCCATGCTTTTGATTCAATGCAATACTTGACATGATATATGTTTGTAAGAGATCTCTTTATTATTAAAATATCAGCGGTTCCTTATGACCCATCATGTCTATTGTCTCTTTAAGACACATGTCTGGGTCTTTTCACCTCGATATGACCATCACATATATTGCTCCTTTCTATTTTCAGTTTCGAGGCTTTTTATTTGGAATCGATTTACCATTTTGCATGCATGACATAGACTTATATAAGTCATCATTATGAGATACGATCACCATTGGAGCATTGAAAAACAATGTATATGGCTTTATTTGATTTAGTTAACGTGTAAGTCAATTTCCAAACTCAAGTCTTTGGATCATCATATGAACCTTATGTTCATGTTCTTTAGTAAGCTCACACAATAATCGTTCAAAATTGTTTCTTCTCTCCCCCTTAATGAAATCCTCTTTTGAAATACCATATCCAAGATAACAGGGAGGAAATATTTTATCTTGTTGGGATGATGCAAGATCATATTGTATAATGACTTTGCCCAAACATATAATTCAGAGTTTTGCTCTCATAATCATTTAATTTGCAATAGACGCTTAATAAGCACTTTAAGATTCACCACCATTTACGAATATTCGCAATCTTATTAGCTAAGCCACTTTTGACACAAACATCATGTTGCGCGATTCACGATATATGACCATTTAGACGATGCATCGCTTTTTGTATAACTAAATGGTATATTAGATGTATAGGCCAAATACATCCTCTTGTATCATCTTTAAAATATTTAAGGGAATGAGTCCCCACTTGACTAGCAATTGGTGAATAATTGATATTTCAGAGAGCTTATAAACTCATTACTTTGAAGAATCTATGTATTCTCTTTTGCATCATAATGACCCGGGCTAGTCTCACCGGTCATACCAAACAATAATAACAAACTCACGGTTCATAAACTTCTGGTTACGACCATATATGATTCAAGTACCTTATGCATTGTATAGTTTATATACAACGATGATACCAAAATGTATCATTTACTTTTAAATGTTGTTCCTTTTGATCAAGTTATATTAGCTATCGAAGTAGCTCTTTAAGAAACAACAATATGTCAATAATATGACAATCTTGAATACGTATATAAGTATCTTTAAGTGAAATAACGACATATAGTCGTTTTTATTTAGTCACTAATAATTTGGTTACTCATTGTGACAACTCGTGTTCATAATACAAACACTATGGTAAGTGAACTCTCATGTTCATTTGATTGTATAAAAGTCGATCATTGCTAGTGTCATCTCGTGTTCTTAAACATAAACACCTTGATATTTGAATTTCCATGACCATGACACATATGGATCATTCCGAACGCATGTAATTGCATTCGCTTTAGTGAATGGATACCACACCGTTAGACGGCTTGTTAGGTCCAGATTTACTGGACTCGCTCTAGACGTGACTACTGGAGCCCTCTGAAGATTTGTCCAGACATTATGTGAAGACCAGTGAACAACTTACTTGTATAGAAATCTGGATTCCACCAGATTTGTTCACTGGACTTCACTCCAGTCAAGATCTTTCCACTGAAGAACATTCTCACTGAAGTCGAAGACTGAAGTCTGAAGAAAGAAGTCTGACAAATAGCGGAGCTCACTGGAAGACTTACCAGATCTCCTGACCGGAGTCCTTGTCAGTGTTCTAGACCTTACAAGTCTGAACACTGATTACGAGGAATTGACTTTATGCCTTTACATGCTTTTAACCGGACAATCCATTTGTCTTTTGTTAAAAGCCTTACACGCATGTAAAGGTGGTTGGTTAATTAGAAGACAAGTCACTATCATGTGACTTTATTCTTGTACTTTAATCAATGCTTTTAAGGAATTAAAGTAATTTCCTTAAATGCATGTAACCATATTTGTACGACAAAAAGAATATTATATTTATTCTTTTTGCCTATAAATACCAAGTCACTTCCTCGTCCAAATCACATACTTTTGCAATTTGGTGCCTTTGCTAAAATACTCTCGATCTAAACAGTCATACTTCACAACTTGAACTATTTCGGTCAAAGAGTTTATTTAGCAAAGATTAGATCACTTGTAATTCATAGGTTGTTTAGATACTTACTTTGTAATATCTTGTTCCGCAACAACCTTGTATTTTATTTTACATCAATAAATAGAATACACTTGAAAATTACATTGTGTCTCACCATTTACTTACTTGCTTATCTTTATATTGCCTAAGTACGTATTACGTTATATATATATATATTCTTGCATTTATATTTATCGTAATACTAGTCCATTCTAGTGCTTACTTGAAGTTTCATACTAGTCTTATCTAGTGATTACTTGACTTGTTATTCTACACTTGTGGGTTAAACCATCGAGTGAGGGACTTTACACGGCTTTATAATATTTCTATCAAGTTGCTACTTCATGAGCATCCATGTGAAGTTACTCGTATTTTACAATTTTGCAACTTCTTGTGCAACTAACTAGAACAGGACTTTAAGAGAATCACATGTTTGTAATTATCATATATTGCTTATGACCATTGTCATGTATTTTGATATGTTCTCATATTGAGCTCTTCTAAAGATTCTCTATATTTATATAGAGTTAGATGGATCATATAGACAATAGCCTGTATTACCAAAAACGATGAATTTCACATAGCTTGATAATTATAGTCGATCCTTCGTAAAAAAAAAACAAACAAACAATAAGTATAAAAAATAAAAATATCCTATTATATTATAAAACAATAATATTAAAATAAAATATCAATTTATGACTTTTCTTTTCAAGAAAGAGTTATTACAAACATCTATTTGTTTGTCATTTATGTATCAAAAATTTCTTTTTCAAGCTATGAAATTCATGTATACTAATTCATCATGGTAATTCATGTCAAGTATTTGACATAATTACATGGTATTCGAACCACGTTGCGTAATAAACTAATGTTATTAGCAAATCACAATTCCATCATACAAATCACTGATAACGATTTTTGATCCAACAAAATCAAAAATAAATGTAGTCCATTGGACATAATTTGTAGTTATGATTCCCAACGAAAAATTATTAAGAGCTTTTTAAGTACATGAGGTAGTTCATTAATATGACAAATAATGTCAAAAATCAAATAACCGATAGTTGTTTTTGTTTTGAATGTATTCAAAGAATCACACAAGAACTTTAAGTTCTGCCAAATAATAACTACATGTCGTAGTGTAATCAATAAGCAATAGTTATTTTTTGCTTTGAATATGTTCAAAGAATCTAAAAAGAACTTCATGTTCTTTGTTAAATATGAACTACACGTAGTAGTTTATCTAATAATTGCTTTGAATATAATCAAAGAATAATGAAAACTTTCATTAACTTAATATTTTTGATCTAGTTCTCCGAATTGTAAAGGAAATCATGTTCAATAAACATAACCGTGGTTATGATCTTTCTTTCAAGTATTCCATAATTCTAACAGGTCGTTCACCGCTAAATATTCCAATGTTTTCATAATTCCAACGACTTTTTCATTTATTTTGCATGCTCTTGCAAAGAGCCCTTATTACCTCTCCAAGATTTGTCATTATAACTACAAAAATAAGAGAATATGTAGAATATGTAGTTCATTGTAGTTCTTATTTGATAAACCTTAGCTTATTAACAAATGTTGAATTCAATTGTCATTGTAAATAACCATTGTTATTTACTTATATGAGCTACAACTATTTATGCTTTGAAAAAATTCAAAGAGTAGCAAAGAACTACATGATCTTTTAACTTAACTTTTATCATGTTATTTTTTATTCAATTCAAAGAAATGAAACCTTTGAGTTTCTTATGCATAACGGTAATTACGTTATGATTCACTTAAGTGGATAACGAAAAAACAATTACTTCTTTTTGCATGAAATCATGAATTGCTTTGAGCAATCATAAAAATTAATAAAAGGAAACCTTAAGTTTTTTATGCATAAGCGTAGTTATGATTCACCTTAGTGAATAATAAAACAATAATTAGTGAGGAAACCTTGAAGTTTCTAATGCATAACCGTAGTTATGATTCACCTTAGTGAATAACGAAAGAACAATTAGTTCTTTTTATTGCATAACTCATGTTATGAAATCGTGATTGCTTCAATCATACTTATACTTAAACGAAAAATTATTTATATAGATCGAAGGATAAACGTACATAGTTATACTAAAATTGTACCTCATTTCAATTAAAGTTAAACTTTGAAATCACATTAGTTTGTCAATAAAGTATTAATTTTGTTAAAGTCAAACCAAACAAATATAATTGTTTGTAATTGCTCCTTTGAGATAAAATAGTAATAATACTTTATAATAAAAGGAACCTTAACAACGAGTTAATGTTATAACCCAAAAAAAAATTTCGTCAATGAAACCATTATTATTACTTCCAAAGAATCATAATAAAAGATATGTAAGTATTAGTTTATAAACACTACCTTATGGTTTACCTCGATCGGCGGTGTTAATTTCTTCAACATATGGTTGAGACGTGTACTTCACTTTTCAAAGTTACAAACTTACAATACCAAAAATAATGATGACATGAAAAACTTGATTCTAAACCATGGAAAACTTGTTTGCTTTTTGTGTTTCACTGATACGACTCAAAAACTAAGAAAGTATGTATTCTTCTTATAAAAAACAATTTGTTTGAATAAAGCAGAAAACTAAATCAAGATTTAGTTCGACTAAAAATTGTTAGCAGCCAAATAGTTTATTGTAGGGTTTTTAGTTATTATAAAAATAAAACAAGCATGAAGCCGACGAGTTATTTTCTTGTCATCAATTAATTTGTACTTCAAATGATAGTTAACCAAATCGAACCATTTATCGAACTAAAGATGATCGTAATCAAGTTTAGCCGCGGTCAATTCAAATAAATCATTAAAATATACATATATAAAATTATTCTTATATACTTTTTCTATCAAAAAACATAGATAAGTTATATACTAATTAATTGGCAATAATCTCACCTTGGTAATAATTACCTCACAGCATCAGATAAGATGAACATGCGCATGAGTTATCCGAATCTCAATGAAGTATGCTTTAATTGTTTTGAATACTCTAAGGAATTGATCGGCCGAATTATATTTTTAGGGTTTAGAGTCTATCGTGCTGATAACGTGTTATAATGTGGAGAGAAGAGTTGAGAGAGAATGAGGAGTAATTCTATTAACGAGGGATGCATAGGGTTACAATATAGCCTGGTATTTATAGGCTTCCAGAGAACATTCTATAATAAATACAATTACATAAATATGGGAGTGAATATCCACACTATATTTAATATTACAATAAGTTTGATTATAATTACCTTACATTAATAAGTAGAGACATGTTTTCTTGGTTGGATTTGACTTCAATCTTTGATTTCAATATTATTCTAAGTTGAGTTCAAACTTATTTTAAAGTTGAATTCTCCTTAGTCTTTGATTTCAATCTTATTCTTGTTGAGTTCGACCTAAAAAAACACATAACATGTTTCATATTTGTTTCGATTTATCTTGCATTATGTTGAATTCGACCAAGGTTGAGTTCGACCATAATAGGTTGAATTAGACCAAGGTTGAGTTCGACCATAATAGGTTGAGTTCGACCATCAAAGGTTGAATTCGACCATAAAAAAAAGGTTGAATTCGACTTACATGTTGAGTTCTCCTTAAACGTTGAGTCCGATCATAACTTGTTGAATTCAATTTACTTGTCAAGTTCTTCTTAATTGTTGAATTCGACTCACTTATTGAGTTCTTCTAAATTGTCGAATACGATTTTATCTTAAATTTATGACAAAATTTATGCCCCTTGGATTCCGCTCCCAAGGGCGTTGGCCCGGACCCCATACCTTAGGGGCTTCGCACTAAAATACATGGTCTCATGATTTGTGCCCAAAGGTCAAATATGATTCTCATGTTACGTTCTATCCTTTTGCATAATAAACACTAAGTATATTAATTCTGCCCAAAGGTGATTTAATATGCTTTGTGTGATAAAAGGACTATTTGCATGCATAATATACACGATTCTTAATTTTGTTCCCAAAGGTCAAAAGATAAGTGTAGTGTTGCATAACCTTAATGCTCATATTCACTTAGATATTAGTTCCTTCTGCCCAAAGGTGATGTAACATCTAAGTAGAGCCTTACTCTAGCTTATTGTTTTGGTGTTTACAATAGGCTTACTTATCACTAGATTTATTACAATAATGGTCGTAGTCTCATTACTTTAAGGAATATAACTTTAGTTCCATTACTATTAAGAGACATTACTTAGTCTGCCTTAGATAGCTAATCATAAGAACATTACTATTATACCTACTTATTTTAGGCATTATTATACCAATCTTCTATTGCATGTATCCTAAGTTTATATCCTCCTTATTTCCACTGTCAGCACCTACCCTTGGCATTGAGCCACTTACCGGTGCAAACTATGCTTTTTGGAAAGATCAATTAAATTTGACTCTAGGGTTCCTAGACCTTGACTATGTCATTCGCCATGATGAGTCTGATGCTATTGTTGCTACCTCTACTATAGATCAAAAGGCGGAATATGAGAAATGGGAAAAGTCGAATCGCTTGCCACTAATGACAGTCAAGAACTCCATTCCCCTTGGTATCCGAGGAGCTATCCCGGACTATGACAAAGTCAAAACTTACCTCAAATCTGTTGAGGATCACTTCAAGGGATCGTCTAAGGCGCATGCAAGTAGCTTAATGCTACAAATGCTTACTCTGAAATACGAGGGAACTAGCGGTGTTCGTGAACACATAATGAAAATGACTAACATGGCGAACAAGCTTAAGACTCTGGAAATGGAAGTCTCTGACAATTTTCTTGTACATTTCATAATGACCTCATTGTCTGCTCGTTTCGATGCCTTCAAGATTAACTATAATGCTATAAAGGATAAATGGAAGATAAGTGAATTGATCGGAATGTGTCAACAAAGAGGACCGCCTTAAGCTGGCGCAACCTGAAGCTGTTCACCTCACTACCACTGCTAAGTCCAAGAAGTGAAAGGGTAAAAACAGTAATAAGACTGCAAATAAAGTCATAAAGACCAACCCTGGTGCAGTTGCCTCTAGCTCTAATACCTTGACAGGCAATCCTAACTGCAAATTCTGTCATGCCAAAGGGCACAGTCAGAAAGATTACCCTAAATTCAAGGAGTGGCTAGCTAAAAAAGGTAACGTACTTTATGTAATATTTGATTCCTTTACGACTGATGTTTCTATTAATACATGATGGGGTGACTCTGGTTCTATGGTCCATGTGACCAACTCAATGCGGGGATTCCATACAATCCAGAAGCTACCAAAAGGCCAAAGAAAGCTTAGAGTTGGAAGCGGTGATCTATTAGAAGTTGAAGCCATGGGAACTTTTAATTTACATATGAGCACTGGAAAGTGTATTAGATTAGTAGATATCTTATATGTACGGAGGATTACTCGGAACCTTGTATCTATTTCTAGACTAGACCTTGAAGGTTATGTAATAATTCATGGTTTCGGCAAGATTGCTATTACTCATAATAATGAATTGCTTGGTCGTGGTTTCTTGGATGGATTGCTGTATAAGTTAGAACTAGATCATAATTTCTCACAATCTTTGTTGTCTCTTAATGTTGATGATATAACTAAAACAAAGACAAAATCACCTAAGCAATTAGAGAATTCCTCCATGTTGTGGCATAAACGCCTTGGCCACATCTCACGAGATCGCATGACATGACTCGTAAAGGATGGAATCTTACCTTCTCTTGACTTTAGTGATTTTGAAACATATATTCAGTGCCTCAAAGGCAAAATGGCTAAAAGGAATAAGAAAGGAGCCACCAGAAGTTTCAACTTGTTGGAAATAATTCACACTGATATTAGTGGCCCCTATCCCACTTTCATTACTATACATATATCATTTATTACATTTATTGATAATTATTCACGTTATATGCATCTATATCTGATTAAGGAAAAGTCTGAATCCTTACACACTTTTATTGATTTTAAAACTTTGGTTGAAAATCAACTTGATCGTAAGATAAAAGTTGTGAGATCAGATAGAGGAGGTGAGTATTATGGTAGACATACTGATGTTGGTCAAGTCGATGGTCCTTTCTATGACTTTTGTAAGGATCATGACATAATTAATCAATACACCATGCCCGGTTCTCTTCAACAAAATGGTGTTGCTGAAAGGAGAAATAGAACCCTAATGGACATGGTGAGAAGTATGCTTGCCAACACTAACTTACCTACTTTCCTTTGGACTGAGGCCTTAAAAAGAACCGTTCATATACTCAATAGAGTTCTTTCTAAATGTAACCCTAAAACTCCTCATGAGATCTGGACGGGTAAGAAACCGAGTCTTAAATATATGAAAGTATGGGGCTGTCCTGCCGAAGCTAAAGTCTATAACCCTAACTTAAAGAAACTTGATCCTAAAACTGTTACATGCTTCTTTATTGGTTATCTGGATCACTCAAAAGGTTATCAGTTTTACTGTCCTTCCCACACTACTCGCAT
The DNA here is from genome assembly GCF_010389155.1 of Erigeron canadensis. Lineage (NCBI taxonomy): Eukaryota > Viridiplantae > Streptophyta > Magnoliopsida > Asterales > Asteraceae > Erigeron > Erigeron canadensis. Next base: position 7,492,660 of record NC_057766.1, read on the forward strand.
CACTGACAAGCAGCAAGCCACGTTCTTAGAGATTTCAGAGATCAGTGGGAGCACGACAAATCATAACTTCGATTTGCAAGAAGTACAAGAAGCAGGGGGGGACAACTCGTCGATTTAATATTACTCCTCCGATAATTTCTCTTGTACAGAACGCTGCTCCAAATGTCACTGATGCAACTCCTCCTAATGTTAATCAAGAGACCATTAGTGCTGAAAGATCTTCCGAAAACCCCAAAAATCAACTCAGGAGATCATCGAGGTCACGTAGGGCCACTAATTTTGATGACTTCATAACTTATCTCGCTGAAGTTGAGGACATTGGAAAGCTTACTGATCCTACCTCCTATCGAGAAACCATTAATAGTGATCAGGCCACTCAGTGGAATGAAGCCATGATTGAAGAGCTTAATTCCATGAAGCATAATGACGTTTGGGAATTGGTTGAACTTCCTGAAGGATCCAAAACTGTCGGTTGCAAATGGGTCTTCAAAACCAAATTAGACCCGAAAGGAAACGTCGAACGCTATAAGGCGATTAGTTGCGAAGGGCTATACTCAAAAGGCTGGAGTTGATTTTTAAGAGACTTTTTATCCTGTGTCTCGTAAAGACTCTTTAAGGATTGTTATGGCACTAGTAGCTCACTTTGATCTTGAGTTACATCAAATGGATGTCAAAACAGCTTTCTTGAATGGAGACTTGCAAGAAGACGTATACATGTGACAACCTGAAGGATTCATTCCAAAAGGTAAAGAGCACATGGTCTGCAAGTTAAAGAAGTCCATATATGGGTTGAAGCAAGCATCACGACAGTGGTACCTTAAGTTTGATGAAGTCATAAAAGGACAAGACTTCATAAAAAATGAAGTGGATCAATGCATCTATCTCAAGGTCAGTGGGAGTAACTCTATAATCCTTGTTTTGTACGTAGATGATATTCTATTAGCAAGTAACAGCTTGGATATGTTGCATGAGTCGAAGCGATTGCTTTCGCAGATATTCAACATGAAAGATCTCGGTGATGCCTCTTATGTTATAGGTATCGAAATACATTGGGATAGGCTTAATTGTGTTTTAGGTCTTTCACAAAGGTCTTATATTGAGAGGATCTTAGAACGCTATAACATGCAACGTTGCGCACCCACTGTAGCTCCAGTAGTAAAAGGAGATGTGTTTGGTTCTTTCCAAAGTCCAAGCACTGATATTGAAAAGGAGCAAATGAGGATGATACCTTACTCATCAGTAGTTGGGAGCATTATGTACGTTGAGGTCGGTACTCGTCCAGTTATCACTTACATCGCCGGTATGCTTGGGCGTTATTTATCTAATCCCGGATTAGCACACTGGAAAGCGGCTAAAAAGTTTCTACGATATCTGCAAGGGACCAAAGGCTACAAATTAACGTATAGAAGAAGTGACATATTAGAAGTAGTAGGTTACTCTTATTCTGACGTTGCCAAAAGCAAGGAAGATAAGAAGTCTACTTCTGGGTATATTTTTATGTTAGCTGGCGGACCTATCTCTTGGCAGAGTCATAAACAGAAACTGACTGCAACATCCACCATGATAGCTGAATATATTGTTGTTTATAATGCCACTTGTCATGGGATGTTGATTAGGAACCTGGTCAGTGGACTCAAAATCGTCAACTCTATTTCTAGACCATTGAAGCTTTACTGTGATAACTCAGCTGCCGTAACTTTCTCAAACAGTATCAGTTCAACTGGCGATGGGCTGTATCTCGATACAAAGTATCTGTTTGTACGCGAACGGTTGAGGAAAATGTTCTTTGTATTGAGTACATAACACGTGTTGAAGATTGGGCTTACTAAAGTCTTAATGTAATAGCATATTATACTTATTGGTCGTTATTATTATTATTATCTTAATAAATATTTCCTCTATATTCAGATTTTGTTTGTCTATTAGTTACACTTAGCGCTCATAATGGTGTGTGGACATTATAATTACAAAATTTGTCTTAGTCAACTGATCATTGCTAATTAGTTTTAAATTTCAGTCATAGTTTAACTAGTGAGGGTCCTGAGTTGATGTTCTTCTCTACGACTGTACTTATTGACTATGATTCCAGTTTAAAACAAAAATGAGTATTATCCCTGTCAGACTTATTGAATACTCATAGATAAATGATCACTTGGTCAAGTGGGAGAATGTTGGAACCACGTTAAATGTGACCGTCACTTGATCGTTTATAATTCGTGATATGATAGTTGACGATAAATGAAATCTCTATGTCTAGTAAATATACGATGGGCTTATTTACTCTTAAAGACATATTATAGGGTTTCTCATTAGATGATTGTAACTACGGGGACTTATATTGCACATACTAAACACTAAGGGCTGAAGTTGTAAATGCCCTCTCTATAAATAGAGAGCCATGTACAACATTTCAAAATATAATCTTCCAACTTATTTCTTGTGTGTGTGTGCTCTCTCCCTCTCTAATCCCATTATCAATCAATCATCTCGTTTTGGGAACCTGACAATCAAATCATGACAAACATTCTTGCTTTCACAAGGTCCTCTGGATCGTCAGATACATATTATTATTAACATGTTTTCATCATATATATAATACAAACCATATTAATTCCAATATTTGCAGGATGGCAACGGAAACTCGTCACAAGCTATCAAAGTGGCTACAACTAGAGATACCAAATTGTGAAACTTACGAGATGAAAAATTGGTGGAATTCTATTCAAAGCTTGAAGGCGTATAAGCTTGTGATACGAGGAATCATCTCCATCTGGTGGTGGTTGCTCTGGAAAAATAAAAACAAGGCTATTTTTCAAGCAAAATCTAACAGCAATAGTGTCATCTTCCAAGCAGTGGTCTCGACTTCTTTCTTGTGGATTTCCTCGAAATGTAAAACATTGTCCTTTACACAGGAGCGTGGACTATTAGTCCTTCATATTTAACACAAACCTTGTAACACATGTTAACATCGCTCCCCCGAGGCTTGTTTTGTTTGTATTTTGGTTCTCTAGGTCCTTGCTAGATGGCCGTTTGTTTTTAATATAATATATTATCTTATTGTTAAAAAAAATAATAACAAATGGTTCACTTAAACGTGACTAGTCAGTGTTTTTTTTTTTTTCAAAACTTTTATTTGTGTTTTAGTTTTCTGTTTTTCTTGTATAAAATAATATGTCAAATTTTGGCACCTTGTGGTATGACACTTGTTTTGGCACATGTCAAATTTTTAAACGTTATGGTATGACTCTCAAATAAATACCAATTTAATATGACAAATTTTTTAACAAATATATTTATCATAGTTTAGTTTCGGTGGTGAATTTAATTATTTTTTTGTGTGATTGTTTGTCTTTTTTCTTTTTTTATTTATTTTAACTCTTTTAATTTTCTTTTAAGCCAATGATGACTAGTCTAACAGGTCAGAGGCATTTTTGGTTTTATCCAAGATCTTGAGTTTGATCCTTAGGGATGACGTACAAGTTTTAGGGTTTTTTCTTCCGAATACTTGTAACAGCCCATAATCAACATTATATGGTAATGTTTCCGTGATATTGCATACCGACTTAATGTTCGAAAAAAATTAATTTTCTTTTAAAAAAAATGTCTCAACAATGATAATTAAGGTCTCCTAGTGTAGGGATGTATTGTATAGTTGATATTAATTTAGTAGACTTTTTTTAATATGAAGTATGGTTTAGGAAGAAACCATTGAAAGATAGTTCCACGCACAATGACCGTTCCATGAAATTAAGATAGTGGGGACAAAAATAATTTACCTAAAAAGAATCGAATAGTCTCATAAAAAACACCTTGTTAACAACGACGAAGAAATATAGTATAGTTTTAGATAGAGTTAATTGCATAAAACGTCCAGGTGGTTTACACAAATTCGTGGTTTACATCCCTCTAAGAATTTTTTTAGTGGTTTTCGTCCTTAATTCAAGTTTTATTAGCAAGTTACATCCTTTTGAGTAACGACGTCAAATTCTCTCCGTTAAATGACATCGCGTGCCCCACATGTGAGGGATTTTTCGTCTTTATCTTCTTCACAGGGACGTTTTATGCAACTTAGTGTGAAAACCACAAGGACGTTTTGTGCAACTTAGTGTGCAAACCACAAGGACGTCTTATGCAAATAACTTTTTTATTATTATTTTTATTTTCATTTTTATACTTTTTCTTAAAGTTGTAAATGTAACTAACTATGACTAAATGTCTATATTATTTAAAGATCTCGTATATGTGTATATCATATAGTGAACCCTCATATCTCTGTTATTGAGTGTACTTGGGTATATGTGACAACCATATAAGCTGTCACTTGTAAGTTTTTTGATTAGTCGAGTACATCCAATACCGATATTTGAAAGTTCATCACATGACATCGACATTTTACGAAACTTTTAATATAAATATTTAGCCTTTGTTAGTACATTCACATGTGATAATCTTTAAAACGAAAGCAAGGTTGTGGAGGTGTTTTTACATATGATTAAGAAATAGATTATTATATGTGAATATAACTAACGGTGACTATATATTTATGTTATTAAAAGTTTTGTAAAGTATCAATGTCAATAAACTTTTAAATCTCGGTATTAGATGTACCCATTAATAAAAAACTTACAAGTAACAACTTATATGATTGCCACATATATTCAAGTACACTCAATAATTGAGATATGAAATTTCTTTTAATGATACATCTTTAAATAACATAGACATTTAGTCATAGTTAGTTACATTTACAAGTAATAATTCTTTTAAGATAAGTATAAAAATGAAAAAAAAAATAAAAAAATAATTCTTTTAAATTCATGGTTTACATCCCTCTAAGATTTTTGTAGTGGTTTTCGTCCCTAATTCAAGTTTTATTAGCAAGTTACATCCTTTTGAGTAACGACGTCAAATTCTCTTCGTTAAATGGCATCACGTGCCCCACATGTGAGGGCTTTTTCATCTTTTTCTTTCCTCACAGGGACGTTTTATGTAACTTAGTGTGCAAACCACATGGACACTTTATGCAACTTAGTGTGCAAACCACAGGGACGTTTTATGCAAATAACTTCTTTATTTTATTTTTTTTATTTTTTTTTAAATTTTTATACTTACTTAAAAGAATTATTACTTGTAAATGTAACTAATTATGACTAAATGTTTATGTTATTTAAAGATATATCATTAAAAGAAATTTCATATCTCAACTATTGAGTGTACTTGGATATATGTGGCAACCATATAAGTTGTTACTTGTAAGTTTTTTATTAGTGGGTACATCTAATACCGAGATTTGAAAGTTTATTGACATTGATACTTTACAAAACTTTTAATAACATAAATATACAGTCACCGTTAGTTAGATTCACATATAATAATCTCTTTCTTCATCATATGTAAAAACACCTCCACAACCTTGCTTTCGTTTTAAAGATGATCACATGTGAATGTACTAACAAAGACTAAATATTTATGTTAAAAGTTTCGTAAAATGTCGATGTCATGTGATGAACTTTCAAATATCGGTATTGGATGTACTTGACTAATCAAAAACTTACAAGTGACAACTTATATGGTTGTCACATATACCCAAGTACACTCAATAACAGAGATATGAGGGTTCACCATATGATATACACATATACGAGATCTTTAAATAATACAGACATTTAGTCACAGTTAATTACATTTACAACTTTAAGATAAAGTATAAAAATGAAAATAAAAATAATAATAAAAAAGTTATTTGCATAAAACGTCCTTGTGGTTTGCACACTAAGTTGCACAAAACGTCCTTGTGGTTTTCACACTAAGTTGCATAAAATGTCCCTGTGAAGAAGATAAAGACGAAAAATCCCTCACATGTGGGGCACGCGATGTCATTTAACGGAGAGAATTTGACGTCGTTACTCAAAAGGATGTAACTTGCTAATAAAACTTGAATTACGGACGAAACCACTAAAAAAATCTTAGAAGGATGTAAACCACGAATTTGTGTAAACCACATGGACGTTTTATGCAATTAACTCAAAAAAAATAAATAAATAAAGAAGTTATTTGCATAAAACGTCCCTGTGGTTTGCACACTAAGTTGCATAAAACGTCCCTGTGAGGAAAGAAAAAGACGAAAAAGCCCTCACATGTGGGGCACGTGATGCCATTTAACGGAGAGAGTTTGACGTCGTTACTCAAAAGGATGTAACTTGCTAATAAAACTTGAATTAGGGACGAAAACCATTAAAAAAATCTTAGAAGGATGTAAACCATGAATTTGTGTAAACCACAGGGACGTTTTATGCAATTAACTCTTTTAGATAAGCAAAACCTCACCTAATATTGCCTCAAACAAGCCGCTGTTAACTGCATTAAAAATAGCAGTTAAACAAAACCAAGGGAAATTAAAACAGTTAAACAAAACCAAGGTAAATTAAAATGATGTATAAGTAAAAAAAACAGATTATTAGAATAAAGCCGTTGTTAACTGCATTAAAAATAGCAGTTAAACAAAACCAAAGTAAATTAAAATGATGTATAAGTAAAAAAACAGATTATTAGAACAAAGTCACAGGCAACTAACAAGATAACATGGAGTCAAACAACCAGTGATGAACCACAATCCCTAATAATTAATTAAAGGACATTATTCAATATGAAGGTAAAATAATTAAAGATAATGTGATGATGTGATGATGCGGTGTTGTATCTTTTTTGAAAAGTTACACCAAAAGCTAATAAACCCACTGAATGAAAGTCATTGTACCCACATTTTTCATGACTCCATTTTTATCCAAAGCGCACGGTTTTTCTTATATTTGGGCTGGGTTCGTTTTTAAATTTTGGGCTTGGTTCATTTCAAATTTAATCATCTAGTTGTGTATTCATCAACTAATTCTGCATTTTCTGTTTTCCGCATCTACTTGCTATCTTAGTAAAACTCTGTTTTGATAATGGTGATCCTATGATGTTAGTTTTGAAAACACCTTAGGTTATTAAATTGTCAGGAGGAGAAATGGAGATGCCGGTAATTTAATGTAGATTAGCATTTGAAATCAATAAAATAAGGTAAAACAGTTGTTGTAAATATATTTCTAGGATGATATTGTGATATGAACCTTTCACTTCATTGCACCAAGTGCAAACGCGTGTGAGTCGATCAGGTCAAGCGATTAGTGAGTTAAGTTGGTGTATAAGCGATTGAGTCGATCAGGTCAAGCACATTCCTTACCGCCAAACCAAATTCTTTTTTTTTTTTTTTTTGATGATATACTACACTAGTCAAGTAGTCATAGTGCCATACAAAACAGTGAATATTTAAGATCTCCAAGCTCCACCAGGGCAGGCAGGATATTAATATAATTTTGTGCCAAATGCTTTTTTTCTTTGTAATTTAGAAGTAATCACTGGTATTGCCTCTCTAAAGTGGTTGCTTATTAATCAATCAAAATGCATTTTTTCTAATGATTATTAGGTAAAGGATACAGCCACAGCTAATAGAATAGAATTGTTGGAAAAAGAGAAGACTTGTTAGTTGCAATTTGTACTTCATGTTTATATAAGTATATATACATTTAAATACAGATACGAAGATCCACAGCCAAGCTATTGCAAACTTGTAGTTGATGCATCTATTGTACTAGGAATAAAATATTATTAATATATAAATTATCAATTACCAGATATAAATACAAAGTGGGTATGAAAATTCACTTTTCCATACAAATTAGATTTTCCTCGTGCCGACAGGAACCATAGAAGAATCTATGCCAGTTACATAGAAACATGTGTATTCATGAATTTATCTTTAACAAAATACAACAATCTATGCTCAAGTAACAAATATAAAAAAAGGTAAGTAGAGACATATTTCTGCATGATGGATGTGAAATGACTCATCGACGGTATCTGTAGCGCTTAAAGTTGAAGTAAACATGCAAGATTCCACGCTCAAATGTGCATTTGAATCCCTTCTTGTGTGAATACTCCCATTCTTTGTTGACAATGCGAAATGCCTGTTATAAAATGATTAATGGCCTCTTCAGTATATGTTCCATTAAAACATACATGTATAATTATTAAAAGAAAGATGTTCCAAAAAAAATCATCAAAAGAAAGACAAAAAAAAGCCAAACTCAGTATAAAAAACGATGTCCAAGTACTTTTACAATTTTATAATATCAAAATAGACCTAATTACTTGGGCAAGGGCTACAAACCTACAGCACAGGACCTCAAACATTCATAAAATTACCCAAAGTATGTCCCCAGTACGTGAAATATGCCCCATTGCAGGACAGAGAGTTTGACTTTTGATGTCAAGTAAACATTTCTCAAATTTAAAAATCATTGTTAGTACAAATACAACACCAGCAACTGTCATTAACCAAAAAGATTTTATTTTATTTTTTTATCAAAAGTCTAACTGAACTCTTATTGAACTATGTAAAGCATTTTATGCTTCTTTGGAGTGATTTGCATGCATTGGTGGTTCAGTGGTAAAATGGGCATGTCAGGTAGCAGCTCAAAACAGGCTAACCCTTTTTTAGTCCATTATTCTACTAATTTTAATAGGTTGTGATATGTGATATGCTCAGGAACATAATTTCGATATTCCAAGTATGCAGTCAAATTATACATTAATCTTAAAAATCATGTTAAAACTTACAATATCTTCATAGGGTGGTCCAGCATGGAACCGAATGATGCAGGTTTCAGCACTATCCCCATCCTTTTCGATCGTATAACTAGGAGCTTTTATTTTGTCAACAAGATCCGGGTAGAAGATATTGAATTTGTAGCCTTGCACAATCTTTGGAGGTGGATTGTCATGATCATAGTGAGTCTGGTTGTACTTGTTCCACTCATATCCAGTGTGCACGCGGTTGAAATATTTGGGTTTTCTTGGTCGATATTTATCATGCCACCAGTAGACCTGCGAATCCAGATGCATGCATGTCATTTAAAGTATAACTAGATGACCAAATTGGCACCCTACTCCTATCAAAGAAATTTTGTCTCACTTAAACCTAAAAGACTTATCCGACAAATGGGCATCTGCATACCAAAAAGTGATTATGCAATATTGAATATAATAAAAAATCAGACAATCATATGTAGTTAAACATGGAACAAAAAAAAATTGGGTGCACGTGAAAATATTTAAATGTATAAGGAATTAACGGATCAAATAAACAAAAAGGGCATTGTAGCCGGAGAATGAGTGGTGGCTTTATTAACTGAAAGCAGACATCTAAGATTAAGTAACTTCATTTTAATCAATGATTATTTACTTGAATCTGGCATGCAACTGGATATTTGACCACTAAGTAGACTGAAGTGGTACTTCATTCAGTACACATCCCCCCCCCCCCCCCCCCCCCCCCCCCACCCCCCCACCCACAAGAAAAAGAAAAACTGTAGCATAACAAAAATATCTCTTAATGGGCACATGAAGTGGACTATTCTCCTTGTAAGACAAATTTAACCCTGTTAATTATGTTATAAAGTACTCAAAGTCTCAAACTATGGATACCATACCATGTAAAGTAATAAAATGAGGACATATATGCGGGAAAGAATAACCTGAGAGTCAACATTGACTTCATCGCTGTTTCCAAACACTTCGTCACCATTATCCATCGTCCCCATTGCTTTGACAGCCCTCATCTCCAAATTATCCTCAGAGGGAGGGGGTCGCGAAGCCATTGCTTCTTTGAGCTTTCTCTGCTGTTCTTCCACTACTTCCGTACGCTTCCTTTCCTGTTTACAAGACACAAAGATGTTACTCACCTATAGCTTCAAAAACCAACTTAGATGCGCAATTCCAACACATTTACTCACATATTGTGGACTTACAGTTAATGTTAAATTTTTACAGGGGCAAACAGAGACAAGATTTAAGAGAGAAAAGGTAATTTTAGTATACACCGTTCGTGCATGTGAAACTCAAGGATAACTCAAATTGTGCTTCTAAAATACAAAGTGTCATGAATCATTTTTTTAAAATTTATGACACAAGATTGTCATGGTAATAAATAAACTAAATCTTTGTAATCATACTTTTGGCAGAGTGTTTCCGGCCTGTCTCAACCCAAACCCAGTTTGACCGAAGGGTAAATGGGTGGGAACCCTCTGGTCCCAACGTCTTAAACATAACTTTAAGGGAAAGTGCCAGTGTCACTCACCAGTAGAGCCCTGTCCTCATCAGGGTCAATTGCTTCTTCATTTTCATCACCGTGCATTAACTCTGGTGAAAATGAACCGTCTTCTTCTTCTTCTTCTTCTTCTTCCTCCATTGGCTCGTGTCTAGGTATAAACTCTGGAGAGTGAGGGACTTCATCGTCTATATACAAACACAAATTGTTTAATAAACTTTCTTGTTGAGACATAGTAAATATTAAGATACTTTACTGGAAATGAATTGTCTATATACCTTTTCCATCATCTATATCCTCCACTTTAGGTGAAACAGTTTTGTCTCTTTCCATGGCCCTGTAACTCCCATCCGGATTCTCAAGACGTTTTATATGCTTTCGCAGCATCTTATTGTGAATTTCCTTTAAGCACGCCTGCAGCCAGATATGCATCTTAAAAGAAAATTGGAGGTGGCAGTTTCAATCCAATTATAAGTAGAATTTACACCCTGTTGTATTTGTTTAGCGGGCCAAACAGGTACAAACAAGTCAGGGAAGTAGCTAACATGGGAAGAGCTCAGATGGTCGGACTCGTTAAACGAGTAAGAGATCATCCAATATGTATTCAAATGCTTACAACCCCATAACTATTTTAACCAGCACAAACAATACCCATTTCGACCCGAACTGCTTTTGAGTAGCCCCCATTTTGCAAGTACTTATGATTTCAAATGTGTAAATTATAAGTCATACCTTTGCCTTATAGATGTGAATACGCTTCAGAACAGCTTCCCAATACTCAACGACCTTCGCCCTGCCAGAACTCATTTGTGACTCAATTTCGGAGTGAAGTTGTTCAAGTGCGGCAAATGATTTTCCATCAAGAAGTTTCTTTACATCTAACTCAATACTCGAATGCATACCCCTTTCTTCTGCAACTACTTCAGCCGGTGGTTGTTCACCTCTCACTCTAGCCCGATCCAGTGTGTCCTTTTTACGTGCCTCAGCTAATTCCCAATCACAAACAACCAAAAGTGCCTACAAAAATTATTTAACATCATGATCACGTAAGCAACAACATGCACATAAGTTAAGAAATGACACTATACAAATATAACCTACAAAAGTGGCAAAACCGGAGGGAACAAGTAAAACATATATTTTAAGTACTAGTCAACACATACAAATTTTTCATATTTTCTAGAATGGGTTACTGTTGTGTCCTTGTGGTTTTGAGTCTCATGGTGGAAAAAATTGCAAATACATGTGGATGTATGAGATATATGCCTTTCTAAAAGAAAAAAAGTACACTTATAATAATATAAGACAAATAAATAAATAAGATTAATACGATATTTGAAAGATTTTATAGTTAGTGCCCAAAGGCGCTTCTACGAATATAATAACGGAGGATGTTTTCCTTGTTCAGGATATCCCCGTGACAGTTTTGAATCCTTCCCTTGCCACCCCCAACATGTTTAAGGTTTACCTACTGAGGTTCAAACAGGAGACCTCTTGTGACTTTGTGAAAACTTCAAGACAGCTGACCACTAGTTCACCTTGATGGTGGTTAGCACTTCTCCAAGTACAATCAACTTGAAATACCATTTATACATATTAGTTGCTACGAACAGATAGTAAATTGCGAAGGAACCATCATTTGTTAAATTTTAACTATTAATAACAAATATATTGAGGCTAGAAACATACATCACAGTTCCAGTTATCTTGTTAAATATTACCAAATTTGTAAACATTCAGCTAAAAGTAATCTGACCCAGTTATCAGAGCTGATGACATGACAATTGACAGTGATGTTTCCATTTGACCACGTTTAATTTAGCTGCTGTGATGTCGTCATGGCATCTAAAACCTTAATATCTTGGGTAACTACTCTATCTGTCTCAAAATGAATATCCACCGTACTATTTTAGTTTGTTCCAAAAATATACTACCTGTAGATGTTTCCAATTCTACCGTTGTTTACCCATGATCGCACAAGTGATCCAAAGAGTGTGTAATTTTGTGATAATATGGACAGTTGACTTTCTAAAAGTGTAATCAATGTTGCACATTACTAAAACTGGGTGATATTATATCAGTAGATACTTGTTATGGGACTAAAGGGGATACCTCGAATATAATATATTGAGTTGTTGATAATTTAAGATGCTTCATGCATTAACAATAAAATTTGGGCAACTTTCAACCCATATATTTCTTTTGAGCTGATTTTTTTTATTATTCAATTCACTCATTAAAGAAATATAAGTCAAAGGACAAATATAACACACATGTTTTACAAGTCATTACATATCTATGTTGTGAAAGTGGGGAGCATGAAAAGTATGTAATTAGTTTTTAAGAATGCTATAGCCAAAAAAGATCCATCAGATGTTGGTAAAATGGTAAAGAGAAAGAGATTACCTCCCAATATTGTATATGTGTGGGTGTTCCCCTGTCCAAGTCTAGATGCATTTTTATATCCTCATGAAGCTCCTCCATCTCTTTAACAGTCAAACCCTGTTTTAATTGATATTATATACATGAGAAACCAAACCACATTAAAAAAAAAATACAAAGAGCTCTTGGAACTTCCCGTCTAAAAAGATATTCTTATTCTCTAAAGACGTCTTAAAATAAACCCCTGACCAACTGCCCTAAATCAGAACAAAAAGGTAAAGCAAAATGTACCAAGCTCTATATATAATACCATTTTGTATGGAAAGTAATTTTCAGTTATCCTAGGAACGGGAGCAGCTTTTCCATTATGTGCATAAAACGAAGCGAGAGTAAGGGTGGCATAATGGAAGATCAGGCAAGTTAAATAATAAGTTAAAACATAATTTTTAATCCCTTTTTCATCTGTATAAAGGACCAATGCGTTAAACTCAATTACAAAACTACAGTTTTACAGTAACTAATAAAGCGTTTTTAAAGGTAACATAACTTTTACAAACTACAGTTAACCATTTAATTACATTTCAGATATCTTGCAAACATTAAAGCTTTTTTATAGGTTTCATAAGAGATTTTAACCATTTAATTTCATTTCAGACATCTCTCAAACCATTTGCCCCGCAAAGCCCATATATTGCTTCCTATTTAGTCAAATCTTATAAGCTTTAAAGGTCGACTGGCCTATAAGAAGCAACACTCCAAAATTTTTTGTTAATTCGGTAACGTGTGAACTGCTAATTTGTCAGATTTTACAAAAAACATATTTTTACAATAAAGTAAACAAATTTTTATAACAACGCAACTTAGAAAGTTTTATGAGCGTGTATACAATTTAGTTGACTTTCAACCCAGTTGACCCACAGCCCATTTGACTAATATCTTATCTAATCAACTTCTTGAGCTTAACCCATTTGACCCATTAAAGATAGAGCATTACCAAAATTCACCTATTCATATTGGAATGGATCAACTTTTCCATCCATTTGCAAGAGTATTACTTTTGTATTAGTAAAAAAAAATAATTAGTCCTAGAGAAACATTTTAGAGAAGTCATGAAGATAAAGAAACAAGAATATGAACAGAAATGACTAGAATGTGTACCTTAAAAACCATGTACGGCTCCTCTATCTCTATATCAAATTCATCAGAAGGGTCAAGATGCTTAGAGAGTATATCAATTGGCTTCATACGCCCTTCACGCAGTCGTATCACAGATCGAACTTTGCTTTGATCAAAATGAAACTGTAGTAACAAGCAAGTCAATACTTGAAATTTTTACATCTGAACTAAGTTGTAGTTTTGAAGAAGGTAATTTTGACCGGTTCAGGTTACACTGAATCTGTAGCAAGTCAACATAGTATGATAAAACGAAATAGCTTAAAATGAAAACTGTGAAAAATCCTAAGTATCATTTAACTGAAAAACACTCGCTTTAATCATTTCATTCTATTCATGAAATTTTAAAAAATATAACTTTTCTAATCAAATTTGACATATTGAGTACTTACAAAATTTAAAATAAAATGTACACAAAGGATAGTTTGGGTCAAACCAACACAACCTGCGCAAAAAGTTGCTTTTTAACCTGAACCCGTTACCTAACCTTTCTAAAATGCTCAATTCGCCACCCTAAGTACTTCAATGTGAAAACAACAATAAAGCACTCTCACCTCTTCTTCTTTCTTTTCCCAGTCTTGGAATTCAGCCCGAGCACGCTCTCTAGCCAGCAAGGCCTGCAATACATTAGAGCATCAACTTATACTTGAGTACAACAGTCATACAACAATTGATAGTCAATAATTCGTTTTCTAAGGATCATATACTTGTAAAGGAAATATAAGGATAGTTGTACAAAGTTAAACTTACCATTTCCTCTTCATGTTTTGCTTTTTCAATAGCCCTTTCCTCCCTTCTCTTTTTAACTTTTTCGATTTCTGCCTGCAGTATCATGTTATTATATGAATAGGTAGTAAAATATAAACAAATACGTGAATGGGCCAAAACATTTGGTTTAATGAACAGGCTTCAGCAGTTCAGGAAACTAACAAACAGCATACGAACTTTAAAGTTTAATTTGCAAAAAACAGATTGAGTACATACTTAAGTTGTAGAATTACTTAATATCTTCTAGAAGAGGTAAAACGCATACCCATTATCTATATTTCCTTCTTACTATATAGATTTCACTTGATCCATATATTAAAAAAATATATATAGAATAATGTAAAAGAAGCCTACATCAAGTGTAGAAGGACAAGTAGTTACATACCATCCTTTCTTGCTGTCTCTTTTTTTCCGCTTTAACAGAAAACGTGTCAAGAGGAACTCCTTGGATAACATCTCGCGCAATCTTCTTATCCCACACGAACCTGCAAATTATATAAAATCAGTACCATTTGTTGGGTTTACTGACTTTAAGATTAAAGGTTTCCCTAAAAAATTCTAATATCAGTGTGGGTGAAAAACCTGCCATGTTTAATTCCTCATGTTGCAAAAAGTCAGTCGGCAAAACAAAGGGAATCACTTAATATATGCTATCAATAACTATTTTACTTCACTACACATATATTTGTGTAAAATAATTTGTAACGAATTATCGTAAGAACATGAGAAAACCCTGAGAGTGAAACAGAAATGGAACAATTTTCAGACTCAAGGGGTGTTTGTTTGCAGGTTTATAAATAAAGAATGGTATTGAAAAAGATTAAAACTGATTGCTAAGTCATAATACAGTGACTCAACACCCTCAACTGGGTGCTGGAGCGTTACAGAGGATATTTGGAGAATAAATGTAACTGCCCATTTCCCATTGAGGAGTAGTGATCCTAGCAGTAGTTTGTTACTCTTTTTTAATAAGATCACACTTGCATAGTGTTTCCTAGCAGGGAGAAGGATTGTAATGGTCAAAATTAAAGGGCTGTTTGTTCTGGTCAATCTAATGGAATTGAATGTGTTTCTATCATTTTCTGTGATATGAGTCTTCAATAGCATAATTATATAGAAAAACACCTAAATACTTATTAAACTTATAAAAACTTAACAGCACACACCCCATATGGAAACCCACTGCTGCACTGCATTACAACAAACCAGCCAAACATGATCAAAGAACATACTGACCCATTCCATTGCCTCACGTAATCCATTTACAGATCCACGTTACTAAGTTAAAACGGCACAAAATACTTCGAATCTTTGATGTCTGATGTGTCCATAAGCATGAAATAACACGTACTGCCATCCTTGAGTTGCAGAAAAACTAGAAAAAAAATATATAAATAATATCACTCCTCTCAAGTCTCAACCGCACTAACATTGAGATTTTCATCAAACTGAAACTCTAAGGACTTGCAAATCTGTATCCTACACAGAGCTCAGGACTACAAACGTATGAAAACCTGCAACTTTGAAAGCCAACAAACTCGATCTAGGTTAACGAATACAAGCTCAATTGTTAGATTGTGATCATAGGCATAAGCTGATAACTTTACTGTGACTGTTAGACATGTGGAAAAAGTGATTAAGTCAAGAAAATCGCCCACATCGGCCAAGTACGAGATTGGTTGGTGGTTTATAAGCCTAAGTGTCCCCCCTCCTTTGAGCTAGCTTTTGGGAGTGACTTCTACACCTAGCTTATAGCTTGATGCGAGCCTCTTACGGGATGGGTTCATATCAATTGGTATCAAAGTCAGCCCTACCTTTCGAGGTTTCAACACTTAGAGTGGTGGCTTAGACCCGAAAAAAGAAGGATGCCAACCGAGACCAACATAGCCATGACCAACCAGCTCGGAGTGGTGGCTAGGACCCAAAAAAAGAAGACTGCCATCCGTGACCAACATAGCCATGACCACCAAGGACGTTGGCTCTTCAAAGGGTGAGGTATTGTTATGATCCCACATCGGCAAAATATGGAATTGGTTGGTGGTTTATAAGCCTAGGTGTCCCCTCCTCCGTTGAGTTAGCTTTTGGGAGTGAGTTCTACACCTAGCTTATGGCTTGATGCGAGCCTATTAATCTATTATGGGATGGGTCCGTCTCAGTGGTTTAGTCTTTGGAGTAAAAAACAGATGCCACTATAATTTCAGATGCTATTATAAGAAAGAAAAAAATAAAGGCCTATAAAATCAAGTAACCCTCCTTTTGATAAACATCTTAAAACCCTCCAGCAGCAAACTAATTTCAACCCTAATTACCTAAAATCACCCTAACTCCTCGCATGCCACTACAACACTACCAACCTTATGAAATCAGTAGCAAAATTCCTACTTGCCAAAGACTCTTATTTAGAGGAAGGATCTCAAGGCACGGTCATCCAACAGGTTAATACTTAATAAAAATGTAGAATGGCCATTCTCTAAAGTTGTTAATTGTGAACACTTGTGTCCAAAAGAGCTGAAGTCGTTAATCAACATTCAGTAGAAGCTGAAGAAGACAGTTAAGAGTAGGAATATGCCAATGAACCTCTTCAAAACTTATCTAAAGGTACATTGACAAAAATAACTACTGATATGGTGGGATAATGCCATAATGGACTCACAGATCCTCCACAAAAAGAAAAAAAAAATGGAGGAGTTTGATGTAGTAAAGCAAATGATGCAATTAGATGACTAGCTAACAATTGAATGATGTGTCACAGACAGAGTAGGAGAAATTTAACTGATGATGGTTTCCAACGCTGACTAAAAAGTAGTTACCCGAATATCTAAAAGTTTTTAGGAACGAAACAGATTATGTAAGTCAGAATTCCCTAATTTCAAAAGAGTGGGAGGATACGATACTTGTGTTGAGAAAGAAAGCTGACTGAAATAAGGGGCTTAGTAAAAGAAGCTATCCATTATAATCACAACAAAGATGGACATTTCTGGTGGCCCGTAAAAAACCTTCCCAACTGGAAAAAGAAAAGGCAAAGAACAAGCAAAGAGGTTCAGTTTCAATTTTAAAAATGTATTTGAGGAGTTAGAAGAAATTTATGCCAATCACTATTTTGAAAAAAGTGAGCGGCAGTTTCAAAAGAAAGAGGACAGATAAACTCTCCAAAAGAAAGTCTTTTAAGTCTTAACACAAAATTGAAAATTCATTCTCATACTATATTGTAACAGATAACCATGTGGTCTGGCATCTCCGGTCAGGCAAAAAAGCTATTAAGCGTTAACACCTTATAATGATTAAAACAGAATAACTCTCCGGCTTAAAACAGAATAACTCTTGGGTAATCTGGGTCTGGATCATGCATTCCCAAGTCTAGAAGACTAAATGTATCAAACTAATTATCCCCAAACAATACATACACCTACCCATGATGTCAAGAATATTTAGGTATTAGGTTTGTTTACTATGCTCAAAAAAATAACTTGTTAGCATGCTTAACAATTGCCGAGACACCTAACCAATCATCAAACCCTATATACCACCCTAAAAAACCTTAAAGACAACTACTGCCAAGTACAAATTTTAACACTGTTCAACCCGAAACCTTATGCGGCTAATAGTTAGTTGGATCCCCGAATAGCAGTTGCCTGTTACTAATCCGCTAATCGAGAACGACCCCTTTCTCAGGTCCTAGAAAAAGGGTCCTGGTCCAAATGAAACTCTAGGTCAAGCGTAAACCAACAAACCAACGGTATTTTCGAGAAACGTCTAGCAACTATGACTGAAGTATCTAACTACTCGACCTAACGTTTCCACATAACCAACGAAATGAAACATAACAAAAACACACAAATACAGTAGTTAAGTGAAAAAAGGATCGTATAAAGGCGTAAGAAGCACGAAACGTACTTTTCGTTAAGGCTAGAATCGCCGAAAGGATTCGAGTCGTTAGCGTAACCATGAACAATCGGTTCTTTCAACTTCTTGGCAACTCTCTTTGCCTTTTTTTGTGCTTTTTTGGTCAAATAATCAAGAATATCTTCTTTACTAAATTTGCTACTTTTCTTCTTTCTTCTGCGGCCGTCTTCTTCGGAATCTGAGTCCCGGTGACGGCTGCTACTCTTACCGGAAGAACGACGTCGTTTGCTCGAAGAACGACGTCGTTCGCCGGAATCATCGGAGGCGGATGAAGGCGAATCATCAGCAGAATCAGAATCAGAATCAGATATGTGTTTTCTACTTTTGCTTTTACTTCTTTTTCTGTATGATGATGATTCTTCTTCTTCTCTTCTCTTGCTGCCCATTGTTATTGATTTCAAAAAAAAAATCCCAAAATTATAAACAGGTGGGGTTTTTTAGGGTTTCTTCGAAAAGGATTTGTGTTTTTTTTTTATTATTATTGAAATTGAAACCAAGTCGGTGTCATAAACATATACTATTATTTTTTTTATATTATATGTAGCAAACGCCTAAACAAATAATCGGTGTTTTCCTTTTTGACGAGTCATACCAGTTTAATGCTTTCTTTTTAGACTAACTTTAATAAAACTTTGTTTTATTTTTAAAAAAAGGAATAACAAGTATGTAGCATGATTTTGTGAGGGGATGATTTTGTATTTAGACATGTGATTCACAGGGGAGAAAATTGTGAGGGGAATGGAGAAGGATATATGTTTCTAGCAGCATATTTGTTTTTCCCTTTTAAAAATATATACACATAAAGAAAAAAAAACCCTAATAATATAATGAGTAATTTTTATGGGGTTTGCTAAATACAGCCTTAGGGCTGTGTTTAAGATGCATAAATTGTTTGTACATTTACCATTAAAATCAGGGGACGGACTTTTAATAGAGAAGTTACAAGTTTTTTTATGCACGTTAAAAGGGCTGTATTTAGCATTTCCCAATTTTTATTGATATTGTTTTTTAACCAAATCATACAAAATAGTTTTATAAGAATATTAAATTAAGGTAGTGTTTGGAAATGTCTTAATTAGGAAATCATGACTTAATCTTAATTTACTTAATTGATTAAGTCAACCAAATATGTTTGTTTATTGACTTAATAAACAAAAAAAACAACTATATTAACTTAATCCATACAGACGTTAGATCTCCATCCAGTCACTTTCTTCATTCAGTCACTTAATTAATAAATAAACAAACAAGCCCTAATTAAGTCCATATGTTATACAGGTATAACTGAGATCGTAAGTAATAGTTATATTGATAGTCATAGTATTAGTAATATTTTGTATCATATTGTATACTTTTGATTTCAACATTTAATTTAAAATTTCAATATTTATTTTAAGTGTTAAAATATTATAGATGTGTGACTTCATTTGCCTACCGAAGTAAATATTTCATTACTCCTCCTGAAAGACCAAGTTTCAAATATATTACCTCATCCGTCCATTCATCCAATAAATTCAATTAATATATAATATATATATATATATATATTATATAATTATAAAAGTTAAGTTTTGAATCAATGCTACATCATCTTTCTTAATAAATTTTAAAGTTAAAAGCTACATAGGCTATCACTTGCAAAAGCCAATTATAAAAGCTAATTATGTATAAGTTTTTAGTTATTTATATATATATATATATATATAGAAGTTGAGTTATATGAACCAAACATGATGAAGGTAATGACTTGCAGAAGCTGTTTTAGAAAACCAAAAGTATTAATCTTTCTTCCTAAATTCTAAACGCCTATTATGTGTGGAGGGAACTTAATTATCTATATGCATCGAAGTTAATCACTTGCAAAGCAAAAGAAGATTATGTGTGTGATGAACGTCCATTTTGTGATAAAAACCCCTAATGAAAGGCTTCATTTCTATGCTTAAATGAGTTATTATTCCGGAACTATTGGTACTTAATGAATGATGTGTTTATGCAGGTTCCCAGAAGATGCGAGAGAGCGTAACTGACATCAATTGACTCAAGAAGGAAGCCTATGAAGTTTCAAGAGACAAGGAAGTGATTCGGGAGCCAAACGAACACGCAAGATCAAGAACAGCAGCCACCAGCGATGTTGGCCACCATGTCAGCGCCGATGGCCATCACGAGCGTCGCTCCCTATGTCACCAGCGCCGGTAGCCCAGAAAAGCCCAGGACCAGCGCCGCTGGTCGACCCAGAGAAGAAGCCGACTTTTTCACCTATTTAAGTCGAACTAACCCTCAAAACCCTAAGAGAGAGCCGATTCAGCAGCCTTAGCCGCCCAACAACAACCCACTATATGAAATTGCAGATTCCAAGGAGGTTTTGGAGCTTCTAACACCATCCGATCTTCACTCTTGGTTTAGATCTTTCATCTCTATTTACTTTATATTATCAAATAATGTCTTTCATCTTTTCAGACTTTGTTATTTCTTTAATAATGCTAGGCTAGTAGGCTAACTACTTGTTTGGATCGATGAGATCATGTAGACGCTTATTGTTTTACTATGTTTGTTTAGATTCTGTTGGAGTATGTTTTACTGTTTATCATAGATCCATGTTTATTAGTAATTCATGTTGCTATTGGTTTTATATCTGAACATATTAGTTTAATTCTGATGGTTGTCTATGATCATACACTAAGACTAATATGCTAGGACAAAATTGTTGATGCACGTTGATGTGACAACAGCAACTTAGATTTGATCTGTCTTTTAGATTAAGACATTATGTTACTATATGTCGTATCTATATATATGTAATTGATAGATTATGGACTTTATGTTTTGGTAATAATCGATTACATGTTTTGGTGTTATATATATGTTATGTATGATGTTTGTTGTGTGTTATACAAGTACAAACATAATATGTGTTAGAATTCCTTGTTGATGAAACATTTAGGAATATAACCAAGTCTTCCATCTAACGAAGATAAGGAATATCTTCGTTAGAGGCAAACGAAGATAAACTTCGTTTGGTACAAACGAGATTAACTTCGTTACATGAGCTGGGCTGCTAAGTTCGTAAGAACAAAGCCCAGCAAGCCCAGTTTCGATCTGAAACATATATATACGAATGAATACCCTAAATTGAGGTAACACAATCGACATACACATACACCAGGCGACTACGTTCGTTCTATAGCTTATAGAAACGAATATAGCATCATACGGCTGATTATTTACTTGATAATTAGCGATATACACGATAACTAATCAAACTAGTTATCTCGTGAGGATTCCGCACACACAACATAACAATAGACGATCTCGAGAGCGATCTGTAGCTATCGAGGGACTCACAAGTGGTATCAGAGCCAATCGATATCTTATCGAAGGTTCGAGATCGTTTGTTTGATTATTTTCTCTCAAAAACCTCCTGACACCCTAACAGTCGCTAAGTTCATTTTCTCAAACGAATTTAGCAAACGAACTTAACCTCATCTTCGTCTACAATCTCTTCAAACGTATTTAGCTTTATTTTCGTTCAGTTCCTTCTAACGAATTTAAAGTTATCTTCGTTCACCTTCACCTCACGAATTTAGCCTTATCTTCGTTCAATTCCTTCAAACGAAGTTAGACCTATCTTCGTTCCATTCCTTCAAATGAATTTAAATCTATTTTCGTTAAGTTTCAACTAACGAATTTAGCAACTATCTTCGTTTCAACTCCTCTTACGAATTTAAAACTATTTTCATTTCTCACATCCATTTTCGTTAAACAATGGCTTCCTCTTCAACCAACACTGTTGTTGCACAATACCTGAATTCTCTTGTCTATCATGATCATCTTGTTGGACGTACTAATTCTCCACCGAAGTTAGTTTCATTGGCTGACTTCTGGGCGTGGAGAGGCCGATTTAAAGATTATATTCAACGAGAAGATTTGAACATGTGGATAATGATCACCGAAGGATATGAATGGCCAACTCTTACTGTAAACGGTGTTACAACTAATTACAAGGTAAGAGAGTTAAAAGGCGAAGAAAAATCTTTGTATGCTGTTGAAGTTAAGGCTCTTTCCACTCTTCGGATGTGCATTCCTCAAGAATTAGTGCACCTGTTTCCTAAACAGGAGTACAAGACTTCAAAGCAATTGTTCGATGCTATTGAAGCTCACTGTGAAGGTGATCCATTATTAAAGCAAAATAGAATTAAGATGCTAAGAAACATTGATTGCTTTAATGCTACCAAGAACGAACTAGTTGAGGATCTTATCTTGAGATTTCAACATCTTTCCGGATTAGCTATTTTGATCTTAAGATACTCCTACTGAGATAGTGGATAAATTCTTGGATGGTTTGCCGAAAGCTTATAAAGAGTTTCGTCATGGATTGCAAGAAAGAGCTGATTATGCATCTCTTCGTATTGATGGTGTTATATCCACATTAAGAAACAGAAAAATGAAGGATAAGGCGAAGGATCTCCAAGACAACTTCACACAAGATCCATCTCTCTATCATGCCACTATGAAAAATCCTACAGCTGATGTTAATACATTCTTTTCTGGGTTGGTACTTCTGGCACGAAAGAAAGTTCTAATTGTGTTATGGATGGAGGATTCTGCTGGTTTCATGGCTTCTGATGCTGGTTACAAGGCTAGAAAGGCTAATGAAAGTGCAAAGCCTGGAAATATGAAGTTTGGTAACATTTCATCTACTTCTGCTGGTTACAAGTCTATGCCCATGGATATGAAATCAGCTGAGGGAAGGATGAATGTATTGCCGCAATGTGTGCTGCATGAAGCTTTTGTTGCAGGAAGGATCACAGATCCAACACTCATTGATGAAGATTATGACCAAATAGATCCAGATGATGTTGAAGAAATGGATCTGAAATGGAATTTGCGATGATCACCAGGAGAGTGCAAAGGTTTATGCAAGAACAGGTAGAAAGCTTATTGGGGGTACTCAGGGCTTCGAAAGTCAAAGGTTAAATGTTATAATGCGATGGCTTTGGACATTTTGTAAAGAATGTCAACGACTAAAGAGAGATGTCAATATTACCCCTACACGTCAAGATAGAGGTGGTAATCGTCCATTTAATCAGAATGCAAGTAGAGCTCTCTTGTTGACTGATGATACTACTGGAAATGGCAATGACAAGGCTATCGTAGCTGCTCAACCTGATGGTTCTTATGTTTGGAATCTTCCACAGGATGAGACCAATAATGCTTATTTGGCTGAAATAGTTGATGATATGGCTCAGATAGTAGATTCTGTTGATGATTTCTGGACACCACATTTACCCAATGATGAGCATTTGTATGAAAATGTTCAAAGCTTGAACATGGAATCTTCTGCTGAGGTATATGATACTGATCTGAGTCTGATGAAGAGGTTGAGGTTGATGATATGAAGATTCTGAGAGGGTGAAAGCTGCTGAGATCAAAGACGATTCTGCTACAGAAAGGTTGAAAAGACAATTGAAGAGTAGATGAAGGAGTATGAAATTCCAGCGGCATGAGTGTGGATGACTTTGTTGCTTACATGGCGACTGCAAAGAAGCAGATCAACAGGTATCTTACTCTCTACATACTATTGTTCATGTTTGCAAAATTGTTATCGAATGTTGATGAAATTGAAAAAAAATGAACAATTAAGCAATTAGAATCTGTTGTCAATGCTGCTCATGAGGAAAGAGATAAGTTGATTAAAAAGGATCTAACTGTCACTGATAGAGAAAAATTCTTAAAGGATAGGATTAGATCTTTAGAGTCTGACATTAGTGCTATGAAAGACAAAGTTAAACATGATGTGGCTTGTAGAAAGAGTAGGTGGTGAAGCTTATGCATTGTTAGCTAAAAAGTGTTACAATTGAGAAAGAATGCTGATGCTAGGATAGAAATAGTGGAATTAATGCTAAGTGTATTCTGCTAGACATGCTGAGCTTTTAAGCATATGAAAAGTTTGAGGATTCTCCATCTAAGAGTTCTGACACTGCAAGATTTCTATATAGCATGCCTCCTCCTTTCAACAATAACTATACTCTGTAGAACCAATATTCCTGAAGTCCTACTTCAACCTAGTGTTGAAGATGGTAAATCGAAAGACTCAACTCCTAAGCCAAATTGACTGGGGAAACAACAGAGTCTAAAGGAGTTTTCTCAACCTACCAAGGAAGAGAAATTGAAAGGTGTGTCCTAGATCCGTCCATTCTTACGGTCAGAAAGACAGTTACTCACTTACACTTCGAAAGAGTAGTAGGTTTATACTGAGTTAGAATTCCATTAGCATCTATTGACCTAAGAGGATTGATAAAGTCTGGGATGTTGATATTAAGGATAGAAAAATTAATCAGTTGCATCAAACTCCTTTACCTAAGCAGTCTAGGAATAGCCAAATCTGAAGATGAATAGTTGTTAATGTAGAAGCAACTAGGTTTTGAAGCATATATAATGCCTGCACGTAAGAAGCCCCAAGTAAGTCTGGATATCACCGACCAAACGAGACCATGAGGATTCTAGAAAAACAAGTAAGTCAGTGGACACTAGTGAATCTGTAAGTCCAATAATAGGTAGATACAAAGAAAAAGGTAAGGTCCTCTCTTGCTTTGCTTATCATGAAAAGGTCCATGTTTACAGTGTGGGTCCAAATCGACCTCGGAGATCGGTTCTCCTTCAAAGGTTTCCACCTCGGAAGGAAAAAAGGGGGTTGGGTAATGATAAACAGGTTCATGAGACTAAAGTTCAATCTTCTACAAACCGTTACTATACCTCACCGACGGAGATCTCCACCAAAAGGTTCATCCCCTAAGGAACAAGATTCACAACCCCAGTGGGAGTTTGAGTCGGTCACAAAACCACCTCCAAGTCGTAATTCAT